>NW_017675982.1:1749-54756 GCF_001879085.1 Nicotiana attenuata | reverse complement strand
AGAGGCATCTCTGTGGTATACTGAGATAATACCTGTGATCACAGCATCTGAAGCAATAGCATCTGGTCTAGCTGGAAGAGCATAGAAATAGGCCTGACTACCACCTGATCGGCCTCCCCCTCTAGGGCGACCCCTAGCTGACTGACCTCCACCCCTAGCTGACTGAGCGGGTGGGGAAGCAGCTGGTGCTGAAGCTGAAGGCTGACTCCTCTGCTGGGATGATCCTCCCGTAATACAGGGACAAAACCTCTTGATAGGACCCAATTCTCCACACTTGAAGCAACCTCTCGCGGCAAATGGCGGTGGAGACTAAAGGGAGCCTCCCGCACCGAGATGCCCACTAGAAGAACTAGGCATAGATGAGCCCTGAACTGATGGTGGCTGAGTCGAACTCTTAGCTGGAAGGGCACTGAGAGACGAGTGACCCTGATGTGAACTGTGAGAACCATGGCTAGATGACCCACCACGGTGACCTGAACGGGCTGGCTGAGCATGTCTGAATGAACGGCCTCTGCCATGCTGAAACTGACCTCCCGAAGAAGAACCACCAAAGCTACCAGATCCCCAAGGACTCTTGGCCTCCCTCTCCTCTCGCTCTTGGCGATGAACTGACTCAATCTCTCTAGCAATATCAGCCACCTCCTCATAAGAAGCGCCAGATACTCTCTCTCTGGTAAGAAAAATCAGTAGCTGATAGTTGAGGCCATCAACGAACCTCCTGATCCTCTCCCTATCCGTGGAAACTAGCCAGATAGCATGACGGGCCAACTCGGAGAACCTCATCTCATACTGCGTCACGGACATGCCCTCCTGACGCAGCTGCTCGAACTGCCTGCGCAGCTCCTCCCTACGGGAATGCGGTACATACTTCTCTAGGAAGAGAATGGAGAACTGATCCCAGGTAAGGGGCGGTGCACCAACAGGCCTACGCCTCTCATACGCCTCCCACCAAGTGAAGGCAGCCCCAGAAAACTGAAAAGTGGTAAATGCAACCCCACTAGTCTCCAGAATCCCCGTTGTACGTAGAATCCTCTGACACTTGTCTAAGAAACCATGGGCATCCTCGCCCTCTGCTCCACTGAAAGTCGGAGGCTGAAGTCTACCAAATCTCTCGAATCGATGCTACTCGTCATTAGGCATAACTAGAACCACATAATTCTTAGCAGGAGCAACCGGTTGGGCTGGTGGTGCCTCCGGTGTTTGAAGTCCCTGCACAACCTGCTCAGGTATGCGAGCGGCGGGAGTCTGAGTGCCTCCCACGACCTGGGAAGTAGCTGTTGTAGTAGAGACTGGGACCGCCTGAGCGAGACTGGTGCACACTGTCAGAATCTAAGACAAGGTCTCCTGGAGACCCGAAATAACAATAGGCACAGTCGGTGCCTGAGCCGGTACTGCTGGAGCATACTCCGCTGGAGCCTGATCATGAACTAGGGCGGCCAGTGGATCTGCAGGTGCTGCCCTAGCTGCTGTGCGGGCCACACCCATGCCCCTACCGCGTCCTCGGCCTCTAGTGGCCCCAGCTGGTGGTACTGGTGGTCATCCATCCTGACCGGTAGCGCGTGTCCTCACCATCTGTGAGAGAATAGAATAACAGAAGTTTAGTACTAGCATCAACAGATTCGCACGACAGGAATTCAAGAATAAGAAGTTTTTCCTAAAGGTTCTGCAGCCTCCCGAGGATAAATACAAACGTCTCCGTACCGATCTGCGAGACTCTACTAAACCTGCTCATGACTCGTGAGACCTATGTAACCTAGGCTCTGATCTAACATGTCACGACCCAAAAACCGACCCAATCGCGATGACGTCTATCATGAAACTAGGCCAGCCACTTATTTCCAAAGTACTCCATTTACCAATTTAAAACTTAAGAAAAATTATATTTTTAGCAGAAATCCATTAAGATAAAAGTAGAAATCCAAAACACGCGGAAAGAAATACAAGCCCGACCTTGGGTGTCACTAGTCATGAGCAAAAGTACTACAACTGTTGGAAATAAACAAGACTACATAGTCTGAGAATATCCAACAATTATGCTAAGAGGAAGATAGGGAAGGAGAAGGCGGAACTACGGTCGCCAAGCAGCTACCTCGCAATCTCCAAGGAACAGTCCACAACGATATGATCAGCAGCCGCTACAGTGACCCGAAATACCTGGATCTGCACACAAGGTGCAGGGGGTAACGTGAGTACACCAACTCAGTAAGTAACAAGTCCAACTTATGGACTGATAGGTAGTGACGAACCAAACCTCAACAGGTAATAACATATAACTGAACAGGACAGTAGACATGCTTACAGTTCAAGTAAAGCTCGACAGTATTTAAATGCAACTAAACATTACGAAGTACAAAACTCAGAGATTTCATATATACCAATGCACAACTAGTATGATCAATGTTCCATGAACCTCCACTCACAAGTGCTCAACCACTCGATACTGTATATGGCCATCCGGCCCAGGGAAGATCCATCCCGGAATATATATCACTGACCGCAATCATCCAGTACCAAAGACACAGGCCAATCCAGCCTCACAGAGAAGATCCATCTCCCGGTATAATACTTCGGACAAGATCCATGTCCAGGGAAGATCCATCCCTCAATATCATCAACTGCGCTCACTGGGGGTGTAAAGACTCCGGTGGGGCTTTCTCATTAGCCCAAGCGCTATAATAAAGCCAACGAAAGCTTGTTCAATATCTCGTTGCGGCATGCAGCGTGATCCTATACTGCCACTCCATATCAGGCTCTCGGCCTCACTCAGTCATAACTCACCAGTCTCACACACACGGGCTCAAATTGTCATGATACTAGCCCGGACAATAATATGATGTGTCAAATAGCAATAACCGAGACTAAGACATGATATAATATGCATGAATATGACTGAGTACAGAATAATAACAAAACAAATGATATAACAGCAAGAAACGACCTCTTGGGTCTCAATAATATCGGCGTGAAGCCTTAACAGATAATCAGCATGATTCACAGCTCATCAACTATATCGCATAGTTACAACACAAATATCGATAAGAAAGAACCACTAAGCGGTGCTCTGGAATGATCCTAGCCGCGTTTCTCACGGTGCACACCCACACGCCCGTCACTTGGCATTGCGTCACCTTTATTATAATCATAGAACACATAGTTCGGGGTTTCGAACCCTCAGAACCAAGATTGGAAGCGTTACTTACCTCAAGCCAAGCTAAACTCTAGCCCGCGACGCCCTTTCCTCTCGATTTGGCCTACAAATTCTTCGAATCTAACCAAAATCAGTTTATCACCATGAATATATGCTAAAGGAGTGAAACCTATACAAAATTGATCAATTACATCACAAATCCCGAAATTGACCAAATCCGACCCCCGGGCCCACATCTCGAAATCCGATAAAATTTACATCAATAGAATCCTTATTCCTCCACGAGTTAATACATACCAAAAGTATCAAAATCCAACCACAAACGACCCCTCAAATCCCTAATTTTAGGTCTCTAATTCCTAAGCCCTTTGCAACTGAATTCCACAGATTTCAAGTTTAATCAGTTAAAAACCATCATAGAAACAAGTTTAGGGTCCAAAAATCATACCTCCACGAAACATTCTTGAATTCCCTCTTCAATTTGCTCTCCCAAGCTCTCTCCCGAATGAAAATGGTGAAAAACCACACAAAAATCGCGAAGGGCCAAATTTATATGTTCTGCCCCAGCAAAACCGCACCTGCGGTCAAATGGTCTCACCTGCGGACACACACCTGCGGTCCCAGGTGCACACCTGCAAAAGTGACTTAAAATCCTCAGGACCGCACCTGCGGTCACTCTCTCGCACCTGCGCCATTGCAGGTGCGCCCAAATATGCGCTTCTGCGGCTCCACCTGACCTCCCTTTGGCCGCATCTGCGGCTTGACTTCCGCTTCTGCAGGCATCGCACCTGCGGCCTCCCAACCGCAGGTGCGGTTATGACAGCAACAATAAACTTCAGCTGCCAAGCTCAACTCCAAAATCTCCCGTCAACTATTCGAAATCACCCCGAGGCCCACGGGACCTCAACCAAAAGCACGAGCAAGTCATATACCACCTTCCAAACTTGTACCAATCATCAAAACACCTAAAACAATATCGAAAAATCAATTTAGCCACAGATTCAAGCCAAAGAACTCTAAAAACTTCCGAATTCCGCTTTTGATCAAAAAGCCTATCAAACCACGTTCGAATGACCTGAAATTTTGCACACACATCCCAAATGACACAATGGACCTACTGCAACTCCCGGAATTCCATTCCAACCCCGATATCTAAATCTCACCTATCAACCGGAAAACACCAAAAATCCATTTTCGCCAATTCAAGCCTAAGGCTTCTCCAGACCTCGAAAATACATTCTGATCACACTCCTAAGTCCCAAATCACCCCCGAAGCCATCCGAATTATAAAAACCATCTTTCGAGATCATTTTCTCACAAGTCAACTCCCGGTTGACTTTTTCCAACTAAAGACCAATTTAAGAGACTAAGTGTCTCAAACCTTCCCCAAAACCATTCCGGATTCGAACCGACTAACCCGATACCATATAACACAGATGTACAAAACATAAAGAAGTAGAAATGGGAAAGACGGAGTAGTAACTCATGAAACGACCGGTCGGGTCGTTACAGCCTTTTTTTAAATCATTGTGAGCTTTGTGTGACTCCTTTCTTCTAGATGGGACCCCTGCCCAAGTGGCCAGTGTTCTTACTTGAGATTATATTATTATTATTATTATTATTATTATTATTATTATTATTACTATTATTACTATTACTCCTTGAAATTTATGTGACATTCTTAAATATATCACAAATGTTTGATACAATTCTATTTTTTCTCTAGTTATTGTTCTTTTAAAAATTTTAATGTGTTGAGATGTACATACACATACTGTATATTTAATTATTCCATATGGAAATTAGTGGTTAGAGGTAGTTAGTGGGGCAGTTCAACACTCGTCTAGAGTCTTCTCTCCCCTGCTCCATGGCTCTCGCTTGAGTAGTGGTTGATTTCAATGTTCTCTTCCAGTTTTGACATGGTATTAGAGCTTAGGCTCCAATTCTAGATCCAACTCGGCGTCAATTTTGCTTAGAAAACTCTTCGCCAACCTATTTCTCTTTGAATTTCATCTCCTCTCTGTTCGATTTAGGGTTCTCAGATCGCGCCTTAATTTTTGGGATTGCTCCGAAATTGAGGTTTTTAATAGCTGAATTTTCAATTGGAACTTGCATTTTAGTATTCTCGTCTGCTTGAATCATGGCCGAAGAAGAAGAAGTGGCGGATTCAACTAACACCTCGCTGAGTTCGACTAGTCCTCTCAACATGCATCCATCGGAGAATGCAGGAATTACTCTAGTACCGGTCCCTTTTGATGGATCTGGGTACATATCGTGGAGAAGAGGTGTACTAAGAGCTTTGTATGTGAAGAACAAGATAGAACTCATTAATGGAAAATGTAAAATGCCGGATGCAAAGGATGCTCTTTTCGATCAACACTACAAAAAAACAGCGTTTAGTGACGGAATTTAGCGACAAGAGATATTCCGCAGCTAAATAACGACGGATTAGTGATGAAAGTTGTAGTTTGTCGCCAAATAAGCTACAATGCAGAAATCCCCGACCCGACACTTGTTAGTTTCGAATGAAGAATGAAAAGTGCCCTGCCCTAGCAAGCACCTACTCATATCAAAATGCGAGACTTCTTTAAGATAATTCGTATCAAATAACACGGCGGATTAGTGACAAAAATTATATTCGTCGCTAAAATTGGCGCTAAATATTAGCGCCTTTATTTTACCTATAAAATTAGCGACGAAAGCTGGGCGACAAAAATTATTAAAACGTAGCGACGGATTTAACATCAAATAACCTGTCGCAGAGTTCATTTTACATAGCAAGGCATTCGCAAGTTATCTGCGACAAAATATTCCGTCGCTAATTTCCTAAAATGAAATTTCATTAATTATTATTAGCGACCGAATTTTGGTCCGTTGCAATACCGTCGCCAAATTTCCGTCCCAAAAATGAAATTACCCTTGGTATAAGACGTTCCCAACCATTAGGGTACAGACACCCCAATTTCTTCCGTCTTTTCTTCCTCTTTCTTCTCTTCCTCTTCTTCGAAGGCACAAACGCCCAATTTTTTCCGTCGACGATCCTCAACAAATGCTGAAATTTGGCTTATTTGCTATTTATGATGGTCATTTGGGGGATGAGGTTCCTTCTTATCTGCAGAAACATCTGTTTGCCAATATCTTATAGCAGGTAGGTTTTTTATGCACCGTGGATTTGCGATTGCTGCTTTGAAACATATAATGTAGTGAAAATAATTAGAGTGTTTGGCATCTCATATGTGGGTTTGTCTTTTACCAGGATGAGTTTTGGGTAGATCCATGATACCAAATTATTTGTATCGAGGTTTAGAGAACATCAGAGATGAGAGATGAGGGAGAGGAGATCAGAGGAGAATAGGAATTAAGGGGAATAGAGGGACAGAGAAAAGAGGTCAAGAGAGAAAGAGAATATAGAGAGAGAAATATTCATTCATTTATCATTTTTTGCATACCATAAAGTGTAATACAAGGGGACATATATAGGTCCCAGTATATTGAGCTAAGTAGCTATTGCTAATGCTAATCTAGTATTGTTAGCTAACTAATACTCTTACTAGATATTTTGCCAGCTCATGCATCCATGTAGCTTGACTAATTCCCCATCCTTGCTTTACTAACTATTTTACTTGTATCAATAACCTCCTGTAGAGATCACCCTTGTCCTCAAGGGTGAGAATATCCACCAGGATCAAAAGGAAACCAAGAATATGTAGCATTGAGTAGTACAATCCAACAAGGTTGCTTAAGAGAAGATTCCAACTGGTTACAAGCACGGGTCAAACCAACATCCAGAACTTGGTAACACAATTTGCTGATCTCAAGCATAATGCAGTGAGCCAAATTACTTAAACAATCAGGCCTTGCAGAAGCATACAAACCAAAGAAACCAGTATCTATATAGTTGGTATTAAAAGCCCCTATGCCAACCTTCTGTGCAAGCTCGGAACCCCTGTGCTTTCTTATTTCAAACTTGTTAAAGTTTATATCAACTCTAGTAATTTTGGTAGCACCACATAGCCTTGCTCCCTCTGTGATTGTAGATTCAGATATGGCCACGACCTGCTTGCTATAACCATTCATTTTCAACAAATCTCCAAGTAGAAAAGCCATTATAATACCGGGTAAAAGTCCAAAACTAGCTTCTTGAAGTTTAGGAACCATATGCCATTTGTAGCAGAATGCCATTAGAACCATATCATACTTAAGTGCAATAATTTCTATCTTGCTTATAAGAACATGTTTGGCTCTATCTTCCCAAGAGGCAGTGAATTCAGTGACTTTTACTCCAGAAACATTATCAAATAATCTCTTTTTTCCAATCTGTAGTATACTAGCTTCCACCAAATCCATAGGCAACTAGCAGCAAAGTGCCATTAGAGCTTCTTCCCAGTAGTCAACATTTTTCAGTTCAATATCCACCACTTTAGGATACATAAACCACTTCCATCCAGTATCCCACACTCTCCTCATGTCATCAGAAGATCGAGGCAAGCAAAATCTGTTAGAAAAATTCATCAATTTTTCTCGAACATCATTTGTCTGACAAGCTAACTTCACACTAGTCAAAGCATTCAAACCTATTCCTGGATCCCATAGGGGAACAACCATCTCATTTTCAACTAAAACAAGAGAGAACTTGCTTTCATTTATTATGAGCACATGTACTACCTTGACATGATCTCTTCCTGTCATTCCATCGAAAACTTTGTGAGCATTAGTTATCCTCTCAGCTTCATTGAAAAGTGCAGGTAAACACATGTCGTCTAAAGCATCTAAATCACTCTCAACAGCACCATAAACTGGTTTTGGCATTTTATCAAGCACCTTGTGAGCAATATTCTAGCTCTCATTTTCCATGAAAAGTTCAGCCATGAATGTGTCTTCCAAAGAGTCTATATCATCATAACTTTCATTTTCCATAAAAAGCACATTTAAACACATATCCTCCAAAACTACAACACTCTCTATGAGGACAGAATCTGAAGGAGAAGTTTCAAGGTTAAACTTACCATTTTTGAAGCACTTCCAACATAAGGAGAGATCTTCATGTTTTAGGCGATAGTACCTCCTACTAGAACAAAAAGCAGAGCACGACTTGCAGTAGTATTCACATGACTCTTCAGATTTTACCCATTTTTTGCTCAATTTGTCTTCCAATTTCTGAAAATGCCTGTGATTCTCAGCCATTTCCTTCGACTGTAGGTGCAAATGCGTTTCATCAATTGAATGTTTAAGTGAACGAAGTATTTGGATAAG
Source organism: Nicotiana attenuata (assembly GCF_001879085.1). NCBI lineage: Eukaryota > Viridiplantae > Streptophyta > Magnoliopsida > Solanales > Solanaceae > Nicotiana > Nicotiana attenuata. The sequence goes on along the minus strand of NW_017675982.1, from coordinate 46,355 downwards.
CTCCGCTTGCTTCCGATCCATATCCTCGCGCAATTCCTGTTGCGTTTGCTCCATCACAACTCGAAGATCTGATTGCCGAGCTCTCAAATTCTCGTACTGCTCTTGTAAATCCATAAATGGATTTTCAGTTACAACACACACCGCTTTCCGAGGGCCCATAATTCACCGAGATCTGATATCAAATTATTGGTATCAAGGTGTAGAGAACATCAGAGAAGAGAGACGGGGAGGGGGGGGGGGATGAGATCAGAGGAGAATAGGAATTCAAGGGAATAGAGGGATAGAGAAAAGAGGTCGAGAGAGAAAGAGAATATAGAGAGAGAAATATTTATTCATTTATTATTTTTTGCATACCATAAAGTATAATACAAGGGGATATATATATATAGGTCCCAGTATATTGAGCTAAGTAGCTATTGCTAATGCTAATCTAGTATTATTAGCTAACTAATACTCTTACTAGATATTTTGCCAGCTCAGGCATCCATGTAGCTTGACTAATTCCCCATCCTTGCTTTACTAACTATTTTACTTGTATCATTTGTTATGAACTATTGCAAGGAATGGGACTTGAGTCCCACATCGGTACTACAACATGTTGATGTGGGGTTTATATAGCCTTGGGCTCTCCTACCTTAATAGCTAGCTTTTGGGGTGTGGTTCTCCCTAGGTTGTATCAATGGTATCAGAGCCATCCACTACCCTCTGTGCCCACCGTGCCTTGGATGGTGACGCCGGTATTGTAGTGTTCGCCCGGGGCTAGAAATGTCTAGCGCATAGCCGCCGAGGACAACGGGTGCGGATCGGGGTGGTTTGTTATGAACTATTGCAAGGAATGGGACTTGAGTCCCATATCGGTACTACAAAGTGTTGATGTGGGGTTTATATATCCTTGGGCTCTCCCACCTTAATAGCTAGCTTTTGGGGTGTGGTTCTCCCTAGGTTGTATCAATCCACGCAGAGCAATCACAAAAGCCTACGAAAAAACTGACCAGGCAATACTTTCGAATAGTTCTAATTTGGGTCGAGGTGGGTCACAGTCGACAGTCCTCAACTGTTTTCCCGTTTTTGCAAAGGGGTTTTGTTCTCAGAGGTATGGGCTTGCTTTCTTCTGATCTTTCACAAATTAAGTGTTCACATTAAGTGTGAAATCTTTGACAATTTCGTTACTTTTCTTGTGTTAAAAAGTGATTTTTTATACCTATTTGAAAAATAGAAGAAAACCTTTGAAATTGAATTTTTCGCTGCGGAAATCTGAAATTCGAAGTCGTGTGTTTGCAGAATTTTAAAATTCGAAGTCGTGCCTTGATTTTAGGGATTGCATGTCCTTGATAAGGTAAGCTTCTATCTGATTTCATTCTGTCTTGTGCTTTATTTTGGTGTTTTCTTTTCAAAGTTTCTCCATATTTTGTGATTACATTTTTTTTAATTTGAGATAGTAGCTACAGACTAGTTGGGATAAACGTTCTTTCTTGTTCTTGTTATACTTATGTTAGGTAGTTTTCTCACTGGAGCTTTTTAGTTAAGAACACAGACTTGTATGTCCGTTAAGAACACAGACTTGTAGTATGTTATGACACCTTGTGCCTTTTGAACTAGACTTGTAGTATGTACTACTACAGTTGGTTCTGTTTGAAAAATAGTTGTCAGCACTCTTTTTCATATATGTTTGTACCTGTTTATTTTCCTGTACATGTTACGTTTTTATAGTCTGTTTTCTGCAATTTATTTCTGAGTTTTGAGTTCTCTGTTTTGAATTTTAGAGTGGAATGAATTGTGGGTGTGATTTGTTTTTCGTAATTTTGATCTGTGCTGTCAGATTCTTTATTCTTGTTTTGCTAGATCATTTTTCCCATGGTTGTGTGCTGCTAAAGACTGTCTTTTTGTTCCGACCTTATTATATTTATGGGAATTTTCCTTCTTTATGGTAATGATGTAAGGCTCTGCAAGATTATTTTTTTTCGGATTTAATTCTCTTTAAAAATTAATGATCCAATGATCAATTGAATGCTGATTGTGTGTGAAGGCTATCATTTGTTTCCAGTGTGTTGTCTTGATCTAGTGTAGGAAATTTTTAGCTTACTGGAAGATTCTAGTGAAAATGAGTTAACCAATTAATTTTTGCAGGAGTTGGTTAGGTATTCCTTCGTAGTCATTTTATAAAATGAGCTTCTTGAAATTTAAAATACAAAACAAAACATTAACCTATCCAATTTTACCTATGTCTGTTCTCTTGATCTAAGGTAGGAAACTTTTTGCTCACTGGAAGATTCTTATGAAAATGATATACCAACTAATTTTGCATGAGTTGGTTAGGTACTCTTTTACTCCCGTATAAGATGACATTTTTGAAATTAAAAAATATCAACTTGAAGCTGCTAGATGGAGTTGGTGATATTATCTTTGGTCAATGATTTCGTTGAGTTGTATCTATTGCGATCATATTTCACAGCGAAAGCAAACATAGCATCATAATCACGTGTAATCTAAACAATTAGCACATACGGAGATTATACGAGTTACCTCTTGAAGCGTGAACAAAGCAAATCGATATCCTTCTCCAGTTCAAGAATTGCAAGACCTCAGCAACCTTCCACAGTCTTCTACTGTGTTACCCAAATAAAAACCGAAAAACAGAGAACTTCGGGTGGGCGAAATTCAAGGAAGAAAAACGTGTGGTTTTTCTATGTCAAAAACGACAAGCTATATAGCATATATATATAGCTGCGTTTTTTAGGTCAAAACACTTTTCCAAAACCTATTAGGTTTTCTTCTTCCACCAAGGAGATGTTTCCTTTATTTCCTATTATTCAGGCACAGTAGGGACCACCGAATTTAATTAACAAGGCTTCCTATTATAGAATTAATTTCGAAATTTGAAATTAATTTCTACCATAATAAATTACGAATTATTCCACTAAAAATTCGTAATTGCACTCCTTAGTTCAATTTCGAAATTCTTCCATAAAACCTTATTTAACTCCCCATGATAAATTCAGATACTAATCAATCAAATTAAATTACTGACTATTTAATTTATTAATTACTTCCTTTACACTTACACTTAGCTTATTTCATGTGTCGGATACAAAATCCACCGGCCGGGTTTACACATGAAAACTTATAAGCTTTCATAAAGGAGTATCATCAATCTCAAAACCGAGATATGGATTCCATCAACTAATTATTACTTCGCCAATGTATATCATTGTTATCCAATTACCAGGCTTATTGACTCACGAAAGAATCTCGCCTTTTAATAAATCAAAACAACAAGTGACATACACAGCTAATAATAATTATATCAGGATTAAGAGTATAAGTACATTAAATGGACTAGAGAAATTATTTTATAAAGTCAGTATAAAATACTTATCTCTACTTGATCCGTTCAATACATACAAAATGTATTAGCACAAGAAGTTAGAATTAGACCTATTCCCATAATCAAGATAAATTACATTTAAACTTGTACTACAACCGTTCCGATGAGTTGTCCAATTCCATCATTAGATTGTGAACATTAACTTTTATGTCTTACAAGAATTGATGATTTAATCTTCTGTGTATAAGCTAAACTCTATACAATAAATCATCTACTATGTAAGCAATGGACACACAAACCAATACATGATCTATTTAAAAGGAAACTTTATGGAATTTAAACAAGTAAATAAATAATTGGCCTTTAGAACACTGCTACAGATTCTGAAGGCCACTTTGGCCGCGGTCCTGGCGTAACCGCGGTAGGACCGCGGCAGGACGCTGCTGCAGATTCTGAAGGTCTCCCACTTTGGCCGCGGTCCTGGCGTAACCGCGGTAGGACCGCGGCAGGACGCGTATGGCTTATAATATATTCTAACAATCTCCCACTTAGACTAATAACCATGCGTCTACAATTTTGACACCCATTCCTTCTACATGCTTATCAAAAGTCTTCTGTGGTAAGCTCTTAGTAAACGGATCCGCCAAGTTGTTCTCTGACGCAATCTTGGTGACCACTACATCCTCTCTCTGCACTATATCACGAATTAAATGATATTTACGCTCAATGTGTTTTGCCTTTTTATGGCTTCGTGGCTCCTTTGAACTTGCAACCGCACCACTATTATCACAATAAAGTGTAATTGGCGCTTGAATCGAGGGAACCATGCCCAACTCTCTCAGGAAGTTACCGAGCCAAACTGCCTCTTTGGCTGCCTCAGAAGCTGCCACATATTCTACTTCCATGGTGGAATCAGCAACACAAGTTTGCTTGATACTCCTCCAACTTATGGCTCCACCTCCAAGAGTAAACACATTACCTGAGGTAGACTTTCTAGAATCTCTGTCTGATTGGAAATCCGAATCAGTATACCCAATAGGTACAAGGTCATCCGAATGGTAGATCAACATGTAATCCCTAGTCCTTTTCAGGTACTTGATTATATGTTTAACCGCCGTCCAATGCTCTTTCCCAGGATTAGACTGAAATTTGCTAACAACGCCAACAGCAAAGCAGATATCAGGCCTAGTGCATAACATAACATACATGAGGCTCCCCACAGCTGATGCATAAGGGACCCCCTTCATCTTTTCTATCTCTTCATCAGTCTTATGAGACTGATCTTTAGATAGAGAAATTCCATGTCTGAAAGGAAGAAATCCTTTCTTGGAATCATGCATGCTAAACCTGGAGAGTATTGTATCAATATAAAGACTTTGGGACAAGCCTAATATCCTTTTCTTGTGATCTCGCAAGAGTTTGATCCTAAGGATATGAGCCGCTTCTCCCAAATCTTTCATATCAAAATGTGTAGACAACCACTGCTTAACTGAATTCAACATGCCCACATTATTTCCTATGAGCAGTATGTCATCTACATATAAGATCAAAAATGCCACTTTGTCCCCATCCCACTTTTTGTATACACGAGACTCATTGAGACACTGATCAAAACCAAATATTTTAATCGCCTTGTCGAAACAAGTGTTCCATGCCCTAGATGCCTGTTTCAGTCCATAAATGGACCTTTTAAGTTTACACAACATGTGTTCCTTGCCACTTTCCACGAAACCGTCTGGTTGCATCATATAGATGCACTCATCAAGACTTCCATTAAGAAAGGCTGTCTTGACATCCATTTGCCAAATCTCATAATCATAATGAGCAGCAAGATAAGAGAATCCTTATAGACTTAAGCATGGCTACCGGCGAGAAGGTTTCCTCATAATCGATCCCTTCTTTCTGAGTGAACCATTTCGCTACAAGCCTTGCTTTAAAAGTTTGCACTTTTCCGTCTACACCTCTCTTTTTCTTATAGATCCACTTGCATCCAATGGGTTTAACCCCATCAGGTGGTTCTACAAGATCCCAGACTTGATTAGAGTACATTGACCCCATCTCTGATTTTATAGCGGCAACCCACTTATCGGCATCTTTATCATGTAGTGCTTGGTCGTAATTGACAGGTTCGGAAGTATGCTCCTCAGGGATCCTATCATATGATTCTCCCAAGAGCGTATAACGAACTGGCTGTCTTATTACTCTCCCACTACGACTACGCACTACATCACTTGCAACTACACCATTTTGATTCTATGGTTGAACCACAATCATATCAGGAACCTGAGTCTCCATGCTATCCAAAAGGATATCAACGACTTCTTCCTGTTATGCAGTTTGCTCTACATAACTCCCACTACTTTGTGGTAGTATGACTTCGGGCACTTGTTCTTGTGGGACATAAAGTCTATTGACATTTCTCCCACTAGTAAAATGCAATGGTATGTCAAATCCGACTTCGGGGTTTTGTATATGGTCGTTTTGTTTATCAGATGACTGAGTTTCAATTCCTTTGCTTAGTTCCTGTAAAACGATTTTACTTTTAGGAACATGATTTACCAAATAGTCCTCTTCAAGAAACTTGGCATTTGTGCTAACAATTACCTTCTTTTCTTGAGGACAATAAAATAAACCACCTTTCGTTCCTTTTGGATAGCCTACAAACACGCATACATCTGTTCTTGCCTCCAATTTATCCGTTTTCCCTTTTAGCACATGTGCCGGACAACCCCAAACTCGAATATGCCGCAAACTAGGCTTGCGCCCAGTCCACAATTCCGTAGGGGTCAAAGGTACTGACTTTGAAGGAACTAAATTCAGAATGTAATTTGCTGTTTCTAAGGCATGTCCCCAAAAAGACGCTGGCAAACTGGAATAACTCATCATTGATCTAACCATTTCCATAAGAGTCCTATTTCTCCTTTCAGCTACACCATTCTGTTGTGGTGTTCCAGGTGCAGACAATTGAGATGTTATCCCACATTCTGATAGATAACCAATGAATTCCGCAGAGAGGTATTCCCCACCACGATCAGATCGTAATGTTTTGATATGTTTATTAAGTCGTTTTTCAGTCTCAGCCTTAAATTCCTTGAATTTTTCAAAGCATTCAAACTTACGACGCAACAAATAGACATATCCATATTTTGAGTAATCATCAGTGAAAGTCACAAAATACTCAAAACCACCTCTTGCCTGGACGTTCATTGGACCACACAAATCAGAATGAATTAATTCTAATTTATCACTTGCTCGATTTCCTTTTGAGGGGAAATTTCGTTTTGTCATTTTTCCTTCTAAACAGGATTCACATGTTGGTAGTGCCTCCACTTTCAATGAACTTAAAGGTCCATCCTTGACCAACCTTGAAATTCTGTTTAGATTTATATGACCCAAACGCAAGTGCCATAAATATGTTTCACTCAATTCAGGAGAACATTTTTTCTTATTTGGTAAATCAATATAATTCAGTTCTTTAGAGTGTAACGGTTTAGGTATAGAGTCAACTATAAAAAGACCATCAATCAATATAGCCGAAGAGAGATAACGTTTATTATGAGTAATAACACATTTATCAATGTCATGACAATTAAAATCATAACCATCTCTCATAGCACTAGAAACCGAAATTAAATTCCTTCTAACGGAAGGTACATATAATGTGTCTTTTAAAGCTAAAACTCTACCACTACCAAATGAAATACAAATATTTCCTAATGCTAAAGCTGGGGCTGCTGAACCGTCTGCTTGATAAATATTGATTTCTCCTCTACTTAGCCGCCGCGTTACCTGAAACCCCTGCAAATAAGTGCAGATATGATTAGTGGCTCCCGAATCTACACACCATGACATGGTAGAAACAACCGCTAAAAATGTTTCAACGACAAGTAGATGTAAATCACCTGGTATATTTTTTAGCTTGGCCAGATAAGTTGGACACTGCTTCTTATGATGCCCAGGCTGCTTGCAATGATAACACTTGCCCTTAGCCTTTTTCACACCAGCAGTCGCGCCACCAACAGAGGGTTTTTGAGCCTTTTTCTTTTTCTGCCCGCCTCTCGGCTTAGAACAAGAACCTGCCTCAAAATTCAACGCCACAGGAGGAGCTTGTGACTTGATTATAGTCTCTGCCGACTGCATCTCATTTAGCACTTTCGCAAGGGACGAATCCATTTTGTTCATGTTATAATTCAGGCGAAACTGCTGAAAACTGTCAGGCAAAGTCTGCAGGATCATTTCAACCTGCGTGTCCTTATCAATGTTAGCTCCAAGGACCTCCAGTTCATTCAGAAGACTCATCATCTTCAGAACATGGTCCCTGACCGATGAACCTTCAACCATTTTGGTATTCAGAAGGGCTTTCATGGCAGTCTACTTAGCTGTACGATTCTGATCCCAAACATTTCTTTGAGATTTTCCAGAATGTCATAAGCAGACTCCATCGGCTGATGCTGATGTTGCAGAACATTTGACATAGATGCCAAAATATAACACCGCGCCATCTCATCAGCCTTAATCCATTTATGGTAAGCCTTTTGTTCATCATCTGTGGCATCATCTCCAGGTTTTTCTGGACACACCTCATCGAGCACAAATTTGTACTCTTCAGCAAGTAGAAAAATATCCAAATTTCGTTTCCAATCAACATAATTCGGACCCTCAATTTTGTTTTGAGTAAGAATGGCAGTAAGGGGATTGAAAACAATTATTGTCAATCTGGGAGACATTAAATATTTAAATAGATCAAATGAGTTTGTATTATTGAATATTAAAATTCAATACACACTATACATATATATATATATATATATATATATATATATATATATATATATATATATACAATCTATGCACCTTGAACAGCACATTTCGATGGGAAAGAAGCTATTCTNCGAATAATAAATTTCGATGGGAAAAAATCATTCATGCAAAGTATATTATATAATGCAAGAATTATACAATCCAAAAATAAATAGAACCAACTCAGATGGAGAGTATACTGTTATTTTAAGTCAATTGTATATAGCCTTTTAATACGAAAATTTTAAACACACTATACATATATATATATATATAAACACACACTATATATATATATATATATACAATCTATGCACCTTGAACAGCACATTTCGATGGGAAAGAAGCTATTCTTGCAATATACATATATAATGACAGATTATCCACCCCATAAACTTAAAAGGTCATACTCAGATGGAGAGTAAACTGTTAATTTAAGCCAAGTGAATATCAACATTCAACATATATTAGTCCCATTGAACCAACGTGCATACTCAGATGGAGAGTAAATACAAGTAATCAATGACTAGTATAATCTAGTGATTATTCATAATATTTTTATCCGATATGGAAGAAGACCTACGTCAACATGTAAAAACATTATATCACTAATTTTTAACCCCGGAGACCATGGGAATTGATCCCCACGATTACTGGAATTAAAAACAACTAAAAAAAATTTCAGAATTTTTTAAAAAAACAGCAAAAACACCATTTAAACGACCCCGAAATCCCAAAAACGGCTTACGTTCTGAGCAAAGCTGATGGGTATTGCTCACTGGGCCGTTTCGCATGGAACTGCCAAGTTTCAGGTCAATCGGAGTCCGTCAACTAGTTGACCTCCGATTTTCTGCCCTAATTCGGCCAAAACTGTTTTTACGTTTTTCATGATTAAATTAAATTTTCATATTATTCTAACTTAACATCACCGATATTAAAAGAATATTTCAAGTTTTCACAATAATCAGTACAAGCCATAACAGATAATCACTCCAAAACAGTGCAGGTTTTCAGAAAAAACAAACTTTGTATGTAATTCAAAACTTGAATATAGAATATGATATTAATCATTATGGTTTATCCTAATTATTTAATTAGACGTGAGTAGGCTCTGATACCAATATTAGGATCATATTGCGCAGCGGAAGCAAACATAGCATCATAATCACGTGTAATCTAAACAATTAGCACATACAGAGATTATACGAGTTACCTCTTGAAGCGTGAACAAAGCAAATCGATATCCTTCTCCAGTTCCAGAATTGCAAGACCTTAGCAACCTTCCACAGTCTTTTACTGTGTTACCCAAATAAAAATCAGAAAACAGAGAACTTCGGGTGGGCAAAATTCAAGGAAGAAAAACGTGTGGTTTTTCTATGTCAAAAACGACCAGCTATATACCATATATATATATGGTATATAGCTGCGTTTTTTAGGTCAAAACGCTTTTCCAAAACCTGTTAGGTTTTCTTCTTCCACCAAGGAAAGGTTTCCTTTATTTCCTATTATTCAGGCACAGTAGGGACCACCGAATTTAATTAACAAGGCTTCCTATTATGGAATTAATTTCGAAATTTGAAATTAATTTCTACCATAATAAATTACGAATTATTCCACTAAAAATTCGTAATTGCACTCCTTAGTTCAATTTCGAAATTCTTCCATAAAACCTTATTTAACTCCCCATGTTAAAATTCAGATACTAATCAATCAAATTAAATTACTGACTATTTAATTTATTGATTACTTCCTTTACACTTACACTTAACTTATTTCATGTGTCGGATACAAAATCCACCGGCCGGGTTTACACATGAAACTTATAAGCTTTCATAAAGGAGTATCATCAATCTCAAAACCGAGACATGGATTCCATCAACTAATTATTACTTCGCCAATGTATATCATTGTTATCCAATTTACCAGGCTTATTGACTCACGAAAGAATCTCGCCTTTTAATAAATCAAAACAACAAGTGACATACATAACTAATAATAATTATATCAGGATTAAGAGTATAAGTACATTAAATGGACTAGAGAAATTATTTTATAAAGTCAGTATAAAATACTTATCTCTACTTGATCCGTTAAATACATACAAAATGTATTAGCACAAGAACTTGGAATTAGACCTATTCCCATAATCAAGATAAATTACATTTAATCTTGTACTACAACCATTCCGATGATTTGTCCAATTCCATCATTAGATTGTGAACATTAACTTTTATGTCTTACAAGAATCGATGATTTAATCTTCCGTGTATAAGCTAAACTCTATACACTAAATCATCTACTATGTAAGCAATGGACACACAAACCAATACATGATCTATTTAAAAGGAAACTTTATGGAATTTAAACAAGTAAATAAATAATTGGCCTTCAGAACACTGCTGCAGATTCTGAAGGCCACTCTGGCCGCGGTCCTGGCGTAACCGCGGTAGGACCGCGGCAGGACGCGTATGGTTTATAGTATATTCTAACAGTATCAACTACCAGTTCTCCAACAAACCCCCAAAACATAACTCTAGAAATCCTTCATTGGGTGATTTTTGTTGATTGATTGCTTTCTGGTTTGTGTCATCCCTTTCTTATAGTATTATAATCTCTTACTAGTAGCTGTTAACTAGTTTCACGGACTAAATAAATTATGGCAATTCCCATATAGATAAAATAAACAAATGTCTATCTTTGTCTGAATGTCAGCACCTAGTATTATTAGCATTTGAATAGACGAGTGCCATATGTCGCACGTAATAAGGGTGTGCCTTCTCTGTTCTGCCCCTGTTTCTGGCTTTTGTTTTAGGCCATAAGGGTTTTGATCCCCAACTCTACAGTAACTAAGGATCAATTTGTGAACTGATAGAGCAGTCTAGGTGAATTCATGTTTGTTAAGGTTGTATTAACTTACTGATTTTGAAGTTCACGGAGGAAATAGCACATTTGATGCTGCTCATTGATATAGTATAGTACCCTAGTAATAACTTTCTACTGAATTAAGCACAAAATGCATTATATAAACAACTCGAACATTTTTTTACTGTGTGTTTTGCTGTTGCTTCAGAAGCCTTTGTTCCATCCAAATGATGCTAGTTTTTAGTTCATCCATCTGTCACATTATTAATGGTATCACATGCATGTTATTTATTAATGGTATCACAGCCCCATGATGAAAAAAGTACACAGAATAGTGAATCTTTGCATAGTTTTCTAATTTCTGCATTAGTGTTCTTTGATGCAAAGCCATTACCTTGAGAGTATAATCCGTTACCACATTAGCCTTCGTTCAATTTGGTGTTTGAAAAGTAATGTTTTTAAGAGTTGGTAGTGTACAACATTCGGTCTTTGTCTCATTTTCATAATGGCTTATATTCAAGAAGTAATGTTTTGGGATTACTTCTGGCTTATATTCAATTTTCTTGTTATAAAAGTTTTATAAGGTCTTGTTTATTTTAATATTAAATAGGAACATGGACTATTTAGAGCGTGATTGGATATACAAAAGGTTAGATGGCCGAGGGGGTATTAATTCATGTTTCATAACTGGTGTGAACAATTTTCTCCAGTTTGCTTGTTCTCAGCGCAATTGCATGAGTGGTGACAATGTTAGATGTCCATGTAAAAAATGTCACAACATTAAATACATGGATGTTGAAACTGTTAAATTGCACCTTTATCAGTATGGATTTGTTGAAAACTATTTTCTTTGGAAGTATCAAGGAGAAAAAAATGTGACCGGTGAGATGTCTTCTAGTGGTGATTTGCATGGTGGCGCTCAACCTGAATCGGGATATGAGAATCCATATCGACAAATGGTCTTGGATGCAGCTGGACCCAATTTTGGCCATGGTTTGAGTTAGCAGTCTTATAATAATATTGAACCTGAGTCGTCTCATTCTTATGAACTTTCAATGGAGGCGGGGCCTAATCCTTCAATGGAGGCGGAGCCTAATCCTTCAATGGAGGAGGAGCCAAATCTTGAGTGCCAAAGGTTTTATGATTTACTACAGGCCGCAGATGCAAAATTATACCCTGGTTCTTCCCTCTCTCAACTCGCAGTAGTTTCCAGGATGCTAAATATTAAAATGGAGAATACTTTATCGCAAAGAGGTTATAACCAAATGATGCAATTGCTGAAAGAGGCATTACCAGAAGATAACACAATGCTTGATAACTATTACGAGACCAAGAAGCTAGTGCATAGCTTGGGTTTGCCAGTTGAAAAGATTGATTGTTGTAATTCTGGATGTAGTTGTATTGGGGTGAAGATGAGGACCTCACATCTTGCAAGTTTTGTGGCCACCAGAGGTACAAACGTCGTGTCGATTCTCGTAAGAGGAAATTAATCCCTTACAAAAAGATATATTATTTTCTTTGATTCCTAGATTGCGGAGATTATATGCATCTCATGCTACAGACGCTGATATGAGATGGTATCATGAGCACATACAAGAGGAGGGCGTAATGCGCCATCCATCAGACTCTAAGTCTTGGAAGCACTTCAAAGAAACTCATCCCTTTTTTGCTGCTGAACAAGAAATGTGAGGTTGGGATTATGCACTGATGGTTTTCAGCCCTTTTGTCATTCAGGGAGGAAATACTTTTCATGGCCAGTGATTGTCACTCTATACAATTTGCCTCCAGGGATATGTATGAAAGAGGCGTACATGTTCTTAGCTATCATTGTTCCAGGGCCAAACAATACTAAACAAAAAATTAATGTTTATGTACAACCTTTAATAAAGGAATTGACCTTGTTGTGGAAGACGGGTGTAGAAGCATTTGACATCTCAAAAAAACAAAATTTTCAATTAAGGGCCGCTTTGATGTGGACAATCAATGACTTTCCAGCATATTCTATGTTATCTGGATGGAATATTGCCGGTAACTTAGCATGTCCTTATTGTATGGAGGAAGCACAATCCTTTAGATTACGTCATGGTGGGAAAACAACTTGGTTTGACAGTCATAGAATGTTTCTTGACCAAAATCATCCGTTTAGGAGATATCATAAAAACTTTCGTAAAGGTCAGACAGTTAGAAGGCTACCACCACCCCTTAGAACAGGAGAGGAAATTTTGAACTAAATTTTGAGTTGGGACTGAGGAAAGTAACTGAGCTAGATGCAGAAGAAGTTAATGGGAGAATTTCTAGGTGTTGTGGATGGAAAAAGAGAAGCATCTTTTGGGATTTGCCTTATTGGAGCTCTAACGTGATCCGACATAATCTCAATGTCATGCATATTGAGAAGAATGTCTTTGATAATGTATTTAACACAATTTTTAATGTTGATGGCAAAACAAAAGACAATCCAAAGGCACGTGAAGATATGGCAAACTATTGCAATCGACCGCAATTGGCAAAGAATCCTATTGATGGAAGCTATCCCAAAGATGCATGTACAATAGAGAAGAATCATTTGCCTTGTTCAATTGGTTGGAAAATGTGAAGTTTCCAAATGGGTATGTTTCGAATTTGAGTCGATGTCTAGACACAGACAAGTATAAATTATTTGGTATGAAAAGTCATGATTGCCATGTGTTCATGCAACGATTGATGCCTATTGCCTTTGGTGAGCTACTTCCTAGTAACATGTGGCAAGCACTTACGGAATTGAGGTTATTTCTTAAGGATCTCACTCGACTGTTCTTCGAAGTGGTGGATATGGAGAGATTAGAGGCAGAGGTAGAGGTCGAGGTAGCGCAGGCCGTGTAGGTAAATCTTCAATTAGGGGTAATTTTGCTACTCGTGAAAATATGCCTACTGTTCCCATTCCCACAATCAGTCCTCAACAAGGTGGTACGATTTCCTCAGGTGGACCAGATCACATCAATCAAGTTCAAACATTAGGTCCTAGTAGTACGCCACCTATTCAAACATCAGGCCATGGTAGTACCCCAACTATTAATTTGGAACCATCTCCAAATACCCCTAATTAAAGCAACACAATAGGCGAGGGTGTATCTTCTCAAAGCAACATAATAGGTGAAACTGAGTGTAGCAGTACCCACAGGCCGCAGACGCTTCATACTATTTCTCCTACAGGGTTAGTCCATTCATGTACTATTACTTTTAGTATATTTTTATTGATATATGGTATGCCTTTAAACAATGTCTTCTAATTTGTTCAGGTTAGAGCCTTCATTTCAATGCTCTGAGCGTATAACTAAGTGTTTCAAGCATGAACTTGATCCTAATGGAATCAACCGGAAAAGCGTCTCAAATGATATTAAAAAAATTTATTTTGGAGAATTCAAGGTATAATCCATCACAATTAGATTTAGAAAGTATATTAACTTTTATATGTAACTCATTGATGTTATTACTTTATAAAATTATTTCAGAAGGCATTCTACTAGGATTCTTCAATTGATAGTGCGGTGCAGATCGAATGGGAGCGTAAGGCAGCAAAAAGATATAGTGATTTTGTTAGCAAACTAAAATCAAGTAAGGTGCAACCGGACATTATTCCAAATAATGTGTGGGAAAGTTGGTTGAGACTTTGGAAAGATCCTAAGTGTGTTGAAAAGTCAGAAATAAATGCAAAAAATCGTTGTGCTGGGAGCGGAGTTGCCACTGGGATTCACGCAGGTGGCTCTGTCAATGTTGGGGAGCATCGACAAGAGACTTGTAAGTGGATTGTCTCTTGTTCTGTTTTTAATATACTGTACTTGAAATTATTGCTTGAGAATTTCTTTTCGAAAAATTTGGGTTGTCAATGTGTGCCGAAATTGTAGTTAGCAGTTGGATAACATCTATTTTTGGCCTAAAAATGGTACTCCAAAATTCTGTTGTTTCTCTGCTTACATAGAATAGACCTACTGTATCAGCAACGGAATTCCCAAGAGGAATCCTTTTCTTAGGGCTCTTTGTGAGGCATGCATGTGTATACCTGCCTATTTGGGTGTTTGAAATTGTGTCTGCATTTGTTTTTGGTTGTGTCTATGCTCATATGAAATTATAGATAGTGGATTAGAAGAAAGATTGTTTCTTTCTTATGGTTTGCTGCTGGCATTTTTGTGTGTATTCTGTAGAGATTCTGATATGGCCCTAATTTGGGTTCACACAATGGTACTTTTCTCCTTTATTAAAAAGAAAACTTTCCATCCAAAATGAATTTACTAGTGATAAAAAGCATACCCTTAAGGTGTCCAATTCTGGCCCTTCCAAGGCATCAAAGTATCGATCCACATGAATAGTTTCTGTCTCAGTACTTGGTCGAGAAATAAGCTCTTGCTCTCTTTCACGGCTCTTTCCACGCAAAACTGATATTTGTCTCTCAAGTCTACCAGACCATGTTTTAAAAGATTCAAACCTTGTATCCTTTAGCTTATTATTTCTGGAATTCCTCCATGGAGTGCTGGGAAGTTTTTCACTTGCAGGAGATTCAGGAAACATTGTACCTTTAGGCTCTTTGTTGTCTGAGAATAACACATAGGTTGCTTATTCTGTGTGGTACCAGTAGAATCTGTGACATCTAATATAGACTCACTGATATTGTTGAGGCCAGGACTCACTAAATGAGGTTTTAAAGGACTAATGGAAATGGAATGCATTATGTCGCTCTGTTGTTCAGCAAAAGCTTTAGTTTCCTGGGAGGATAGTTAGAATAATTAAAGTGTCACAATATGTTACAAAGAAACATTAAAGTTAATCTACATTCTAATGGAATCCAAGATACTGTTGCTTTTGAGTAAATGAAATAATCAAATAAGATGTGAAAAAGTTTAATCTGAAGTTGGATCTTCTATCAAAGTAGTCATTTCTTATCTGTTTACCTTAATTCTTGACAGCAATCCAAGATACTGTTTTATCGAGATATTAATGGATGCATGCCTTGTTGAACAAACAGGAAAACTCCATCTGGATGCCTTAGGAATTCTTGTTTTCCTTTGCAACATCTGGGCTGGTTGCCTTTAGTTTCGTTACATACATGTATCAACAACAATAAAAGAATTTCATTGTCAGTCCCATATTTACACCAAATATTTCAGGCAAATGTTTCACACTTGTTTAGCTTCACATAATCTTTACCTTTTTTGAATATGTTGTTCTCTGGGTTTGTATTGTCTGAAATGATCATTAAGGTTCCCTTTATTGAGGTTCCCTTTGTATAGGCCCTTAAAAAGGGTCGAGATCCAACACCAAGTAAATTGCATTTGCACGTCCATACACATGGTAATGATCGAAAATCTTTTGTTGCTGAGAAATCCCGAATAGTACATGTAAGATAGCTTTTTAAATAATTTTATTGACTTTACTTTCATATATTGTTTTCATTTTGTAAATTGAATCCTCAATATTATTTAGTCTTTTTATTTCACTAATTATTAACTCTTCTATAGGAAAAATATCAGGAGATATTACAACAACAAACACAAACTCAATCTGATATTGATCAGTGTAATGCATATTATCAAGCCGCGGGAGAAGAAAAGAAAAGAAGAGTATATGGTCTTGGATCTCAAGCAAAATGCTAATACGGGCCAAATCTTCATGTCTCTTTTGGATCTGATGCTACATCGTCAGCAACACCTTCAAATGCTCAATCAACATCGACAGGGAATCTGGATGAGTTAGTGATGCAATTGATTCCTGCACTGACACATCATATAGTTCCTGTAATCGTTGAGCGGGTACGCGAATTAGTTTCCTTACCCTCGCATCAGCCAAATACTGATCTTACCAACCACCCATTAGATGTGGCACCTACGGTTCCTACATCTTCTACTGTTGCTAACATTGATGAGGTTCATGCATTGGGTTCTGATGATAACCGTAACTCTCCAGCCTCGCATAGTTAGCCTACTTTCTTTGGACTTTATTGTTGGTCCTTGTGAATTTTTTGTACTTAACGATACTGTTATATGCATTATACTATATATTTTGGACCTTGTTGAATATATTGTTAATTTATATTAATTTCAGTGACTTTTTATTAAGTGTATTTATGTAATATGCTAGAACAGGGTACATTTAAAATAATAACTAAAAAGAATTTTAAAAAATCAGCAATATATTAAAAATAAATTAGCGACGGATACTTTTCATAGCTAAAATTATCCCGTAAAATTAAATCTTGCGACGAATTGGCGACAAAAGGTTTTGTTGCAAAAGGTAGGGAGAATTACCTATAACGTCTAGCGGCGGACGATTTTCGTCGCTATAAGAACAAACAACGAATTTTGCTATGTATTGTAGCGACGAAAGGCATCAAAATAGCGACAGAAACAAGCAATATAGCGACGGTTATTTTCTGCTAACCTTTGCTACAGATATATGTCGTCGCTAATCTGTCGCTAATTTTGCGACGGTTGGGTATTTTTCGTCGCTATAAGCCTAGCTACGAGCATTTTAGGGACCAACTTGAATCCGTCGCTAAACAACTGTAGCGACAAATAACATTGATTTAGCGACGGAATGCGGCCGTCGCTAAACGTTATTTTTTTGTAGTGCAATAGAAATGGTGTGATGACATGGTGACCTCGTGGATACTGAATTCACTCTATAAGGATCTAGCAGATAGCCTACAGTATGTCAATGATGCAAAGGAGCTCTGGAAAGAGCTAGAAGATAGGTACGATCAGACGAATGGAGTAAAACTATATCAATTATATAAGGAGATCAGCGACTTAAGAAGGGACCCTCGATATCACTGGATATTACACAAAAATGAAAAAGTTATGGGAAGAGTTAAACACTCTGAACATACATGCTCAGTGCAACTATCAGTGTGTGTGTGGAGCCAAGGCTAATATGCAAAAGGCTAAACAAGATAAGAGGCTAATTCAGTTTCTCATTGGACTAAATGAAGTATATACAGTAGTGAGAGGAAGTATATTGATGATGAACTGCTTACCTAGAATAGCACGCGCTTTCTCTATTCTTATTCAGGAGGAGAACCAGAGGGAAGTCAAGTCCCAGAGTCAAGTCATGATCGACTCTGCTGCTCTAAATGCACACACTTCAGGAGGCAACACCTTTAGGACAAATTACAATCAGAATTCGGTTGGAACTGGTGGTTTTAGAGGAAATTATAAGCCTAATAGACCTAGGCCTTTTTGTGAGCATTGCAAAAGATCGGGGCACACCAAAGGCAAATGTTACAAGCTTCATGAGTATCCACAAGGCATGAATAGGTTCAACAACAATTTACAGACTTTTAACAAGTTCAACAAAGGAAAATTAAATGTTGCAAATGCATTTGGATGACCATGTGATAGAATGAATACTGGAGAAAGGGATGAAATTTTGCAAGAACAGGGACGGAATTTGCACAATCTAACTAAGGAACAGCATGGAGAATTGCTCAGCTAGCTGGAGAACTTCCAATCAGGAAATGCAAGGAAAAATTCGGGGAACACTAACATGGCTTTTAATTTTGCAAGTACTATGACTTGTCGTAATGCTGTTGAGCATGGTGATCACTCATATGATTGTTTTAAGCCAAATACTGACTCATGGATCCTAGGCTCCGGTGCCACAAACCACATGACCTTTAAGAAATCTTGGTTAACCAACACTAGAACCTTAGTTTACCCTTTCCTAGTGTCGTTGCCAAATGGATATAAGGTGAAGGTGACACTCATTGGAGATGTAGCTCTTAGCCCCATATTCACTCTAAGAAATGTCCTTTTTGTGCCTAGTTTCAAATATAACCTGATCTCTATTCATTCTTTGACTATTTAGCTTGATTGCATAGTTGAATTTACAAAATTTGTCTGTGTCCTTCTGCAAGCCCCTTCAGTGAAGAGGCCTATGGAGATTGGTAAGGCGATAGATGGTTTGTACTTTCAATTCTCAAAGTCTACTTCTAGCATAGTTTCTTATTGTGTGTCTTTCCCTTTCACTTCATATCACACACATGTAAATAAAGCACTTTCTGATCTACAAATTGTTGTACATAGTTCAAATTTGAATAAATGAAGTGGCCATTCTGTGCTTAATATCTTTGTTAATGGTGTTGATACTGTGGACTCCTTGTGGCACAATCGATTAGGACATGTACCTTTTGTAAAGATGAGAGGTATCTCAACCATACCAGTTAAATTTGCCTCCAAACAACCCTTCATGTGCCCATATGCCTTATGGTCAGACAAACTTTCCATTGAAAGGTTCATCCTCAACGAAAATTTTTTAACTATTACACATTGATTTGTGGGGTCCTTACCATGTAAATACTGATGATGGCCACAGATACTTCATAACTCTTGTAGATGACTATAGTAGGTCTACCTAGGCACATATTTTGTGGAGTAAGAGTAATGCTTTGTATGTGATTAAAGCATTCTTCACCATGGCAGAAAACCAGTTTGGGACTTCAATCAAGTCCATAATGACTGATAATGGATAAGAGTTCACCAGTTCTGAGGGTGTTTTATTTTTCCAGTCTAAATAGATTGCCCAGCAAAAGACCTGCCCCTACACACCCCAATAAAATGGGGTGGTAGAGAGAAAACATAAATACCTCCTAGAAACAGCTAGAGCATTGCTTTTCCAGTCCAAATTGCCCCTAATGTATTGGGGAGACTGCATACTTACCTCTATATACCCGATAAATAGATTACCTTCATCCTCCATAAACAATAAATGCCCCTATGAACTACAAGAAAAAGCCTAACTATTCTCATCTCAGAAGTTTTGGCAGCTTGTGTTTCACTACTACACTGAAAAACCACAAAGATAAGTTTGATCCAAGAGCCACTCCTCATGTTTTTGAAGGCTATCCATCCGGTTCAAAGGGTTACAAAGTCTTAAGTTTGGTCGCAAGGAAGATACATATGTAAAGGGATGTAGTTTTTCATGAAAATGTGTTCCCTTTATACTTGTCTTCCAATTTCAACAATGTGTCTTATCCTGGCAAGTTTCCCTCTGCACAACAGGGGCTCCCTAATGTATCAGTCTTTCCTTCTGAATCTAATATACCTCATGAGCCTTCATATCACTCTAGTGTAGTGTCACCTGAATCTCACCATGATGTAATGTCACCTAGGCATCCAATTAACCATGACCAATCACCAATAGCCTTGCATCAAAATAGTAGCTTGACAATTAAGTCAAATCTATAAAGTGTAACGACCCGGCCGGTTGTTTTAAGAATTTACTCCCTGATCCCTTATTAACTGCATTACCCGTGTTTATTTCTGCTATTGTGAGTTGCCGGGAGGATTTGTTTGGAGTTTTGGAGAGTTTTGGGACACTTAATCCCTAAATGAGAGCTTAAGCTTTAGAATTTGGACCATAGTCGGAGCAGTGTGAGGACGACCTCGGAATGGAATTATGTCGATTTCGTTAGCTTCGTTGGATGATTTCGGGCTTAGGGGCGTGTTTGGATTGTGTTTTGGAGGTCCGTAGCTTATTTAGGCTTGAAATGCCGAAAGTTGAATTTTTGAAGTTTCCGGTTCGATAGTGAGATTTTGATATCGGGGTCGGAATCCAATTCCGAGAGTTGGAATAGCTCCGTAGTGTTGAATGTTTCTTTTGTGCAAAATTTGGGGTCAATCGGACTTGGTTTGGTTGGTTTCGGCATCAGTTGTGGGATTCCTGAAATTTCGAGTTCTTTAGGTTTGGATTGGAGGGTGATTTGTGGTTTTAGTGGTTTTGATGTGATTAGAGGGTTTGATTAAGTCCGTATGATGTTTTAGGATTTGTTGGTATGTTTGGTTGAGGTCTCGGGGGCCTCGGGTGTGTTTCAGGTGAGTTTTGAGCGAGTCCGGGCATTTCCGGAACTCAGGCAATGGTTTTGGCGCTTATATTTACCGCTGGGGCAGAAGTTTTACCGCTGGGGGTGGTGGTTACCGCTGGGGGCGGTGGTTTTACTGCTGGGGCGGAAAATGGTCCGCGGCCGCGGTCATGAAGAATCCGCAGGTTCGTTGGTCCGACTTCAGAAGCCTATATCTTTTGACCTAAAGGAATTTCGAGATGATTCAAAAAACAAAAGTTGTAGCCCTTCGTGTCTAGTTTCCACAAAGGTAAAGATATAATAATTAGGACATCTTTAGAGAAAGTTATGGTAAAAATACTAAGGCTTGTCTGTGCAGCCACCAGAAGCGCGGCAACGGTGGTTTTACCGCGGCAACGGTGGTTTTACCATGGTCAGCGGTAAAGGGAATCCGAGAAGTGCACTGTAAATACGAGATTTGGGGTTTTATTTCATATTTTTACCTAGAGAGCTCGGGCTTTGGCGATTTTTCGAGGGATTTTCAAGAAAACCATCGGGTTAAGTGATTCTAACTCAATTTTTGCTAATATACATGATTCTAACGTTGGATTCGTAATTTGAGCACATATTTGAGATGAAAATTTGGGAAAAATTGTGGAACTTCATAAAATGAATTTTTGGGATTTCAAAGCCGATTCGGAGTCTCAATTGAGTGAAACTAGTATGGGTAGTCTCGTAATTGAATGTGTGTTAATAATATGTGACTTTTACCCGATTCAGAGACGTGGACCCGGGGAGAATTTTTGGGCGTTTTTCTATTTTCTTACCTTAGCATCAATTCCTTTAGCTAAATTCATTGTTTGTAGTTATATTTACGTTATCAAATGTATTTGATTAGGTTTGGGCCACTCGGAGTTGGGTACTCGTGGCAAGAGCGTGATATCAGATTTATTTTGAGCTGGTTCGAGGTAAGTGGCTTGTTAACCTTGTGTGGGGAACTCCCCTTAGGATTTGGTACTCTGATAATTGAAATGCCTTGTACGTGAAGTGACGAGCCCGTACTTGTGCTGATTGTTAAAAATCCTGTTTTTCATTTAAGTATCTATAATTTCGTATTTTTCTCCACTGATTATACTACTTGAACTTTGAGCTTACTGTTAGCTTAGGAAAGCATGCCTAAATGACTAAATTGCCTACTTGCTCAAACTGCTTTATCTGAACTCTGTGCAGCATGCTAGGTTGGAATTAGCTGTCTATTTTGATATTAAATTAAATTGAGTTGATTATTCTTGTGGTGTTGCTGCTTGTTTACATTGGGACTATGGGCGGTTCCCGGTAGATCCCCTTGTCTGTTTATTTGGGACTACGGATATGGTATTCTGGTAGATCCCCCTGCACAGTTATATGGAACTACGGGACTGCCCCCGGTAGATTCCCCCAGTACTAGGTACTTACATTTTGGGACTACGGATCGGGATTCCGGTAGATCCTCGGCGCATTATGAGTTGGACTACGGACAACACACGGGAGATCCACTGGACATTTACATTTGGGGACTACAGGAGGGTATCCTGGTAGATCCCCGGTTGCTGGATATTTACATTTGGGGGCTACAAGACGATATCCTGGTAGATCCCCGGTTGCTATCTCTTTGTTGAGCTGTATTCTTTCTGTGATGTTTTTCTCTATTGTAGTTGTTGTTATTCTTATCATTATACTGTGTTACTTTATACTGTTTCCTTTTTCTTATATATATGTATATGACCGGTAGGGCCCTGACCTTCCTCGTCACTACTCAATCGAGGTTAGGCTTGGCACTTACTGGATACTGTTGTAGTGTACTCATGCCCTTTCCTGCACATGTTTTTGCGTGTGCAGATCCACGTACTTCCACTCAGTCTTATCACCCTTGAGACGAGGCGCTTCTGTAGAGACTTTGAGCTATATCTTCCGCATCCGCAGACCGAGGAGTCCCTTTCTATTCTCTGTACTAGTATAGTCGTTCTGTATCTTCCTTGTTGATAGACATTTCTGGAGTTAGAGCCTTTTATGTACTCTTAGCTTGTGATTCATGGGGTTCCGGATTTTGGGAGTGTTAGGTTGAGATTCTTGTACTGTTATATGCCGGGCGGCATCGTAAACACTATTTCATTTTGTTATCTCGGTTTTAAATTGTTTTCTTTCCGCAATTGTTTCTTTTCCACATTTGTTAGGCTTACCTACTCGTAGGGACTAGGTGCCGTCACGACTGTTCACGGAGGGTGAACTTGGGTCGTGACAAGTTGGTATTAGAGCTCTAGGTTCATAGGAGTCATGAATCACAAGCCGGTTTATTAAAGTCTCACGGATCGGTACGGAGACGTCCGTACTTATCTACGAGAGGTTATGTAACTGTTAAGAAAATTCCACTTCATTTGAATTCCTTCTCGTGCGAGATTTTGACATCACAATTCTAAGCCTTTGTCTTCCATTCTCTCACAGATGGTGATGACACGTACTACCGGAGATGACCAGGCACCCGCGCCCCCTGCGAGAGCCGTTAGAGGTCGGGGCCGAGGTAGAGGCCGAGCGCCCGCGCGAGCTGCTACAGAGGAGCCACCAGTAGTTCCAGCTGGAACCCAGGCGCCTGATACGCCTATTGCTACTACTACTCCAGCACTTCAGGAGACCTTAGCACAGTTCCTGAGCATGTTTGGTACATTGGTTCAGGCGGGGTTGATTCAGGTTGTACCAACTACTTCATAGATCGGGGGAGGGACCTAGACTCCCGTCACCCCCACTCCAACGCAGTGAGTTCACATTGGTCAGGTTCCAGGTGTCATGGCGACACACCCTATGGCCTCATTTTAGTAGGTAGAAAGGGTCGTTCGCCGGGTAGAGGACAGGTGGGTCCGGGAGAGAGAGGACAGACAAGGTCAGGAGAGAGAGTGTAGGCAGGCGAGGAGAACTTGCAGACCGGAGAGATCCACTGGTCCTTATTTTGGAGGAAGAGTACAGCATGGTAGAGGTTTTGTAGGTCAGCCAAGTCAGTTTGCGTTTCAGGTTTCGCACAGTGTTTCGGGTGTTTAGGGGTCTTAGAGTACCCATACCGCACAGTTTCTACTGCCACGTCAGCCGTGAGGTTGTTTTGAGTGTGGCGACACACGCCATGTGGTGAGGTATTGCTCTAGGCTAGGGAGGGGTGCGCCTCCATAGACTTCTCAGCCACAGCGTGCTCCGCAGAGTTCCCAGACTATGATTTCAGCACCAATTGCTACCCCACCTTCCCAGCCAGCTAGAGGTGGAGGTTGGGGAGGTAGAGGCCACCCTAGAGGGGGAGGCCATGCCAGATATTTTGCCCTTCCTACCCGTACTGAGGCTGTCGCCTCCGATTTTGTCATCACAGGTATTGTCCTAGTTTGTCGTAGGGATGCATCGGTTCTATTCGATCTAGGCTCCATTTATTCCTATGTGTCCTTTTATTTTGCCCCGCATTTGGGCGTATCTCGGGATTCTTTGAATTCTCCTGTTTATGTTTCTACTTCTGTTGGAGATTCTCTTGTTGTGGACCACGTTTATTGGTCGTGTTTGATTGCTCTTAATGGTTTTGGGACCAGAGTCGATTTGTTATTGCTCAGAATGGTAGACTTTGATGTTATATTGGTCATGGACTGGTTGGCGCCCCATTATGCTATTCTTGATTGTCATACGAAAATCGTGACGCTGGCTATGCCAGGTGTACCGCGAGTAGAGTGGAGAGGTACTTTAGATCACACTCCCAGTAGAGTTATTTCTTTCCTTAAAGCTCATCGAATGGTTGAGAAGGGGTGCGACGCGCATCTGGCCTATGTGAGAGATGTTAGTGTTGATACCCCTACAGTTGATTCAGTCCCAGTAGTACGGGATTTCTCTGATGTGTTTCCGGCTAATCTTCCGGGCATGCCGCCCGATAGAGATATTGATTTTGGCATTTATCTGTAGCCGGGAACTCAGCCCATTTCTATTCCTTCGTACCGTATGGCTCCTCCTAAGTTGAAGGAGCAGTTACAAGAATCGCTTGATAAGGGTTTCATCCGGCCCAGTGTGTCACCTTGGGGTGCTCCTATCTTGTTTGTGAAGAAGAAGGATGGTTCTATGCGTATGTGTAAATCGCCAATTGAACAAGGTTACAGTGAAGAACCATTATCCTTTGCCTCGTATTGATGACCTGTTTGATCAGTTACAGGGTGCTCGTGTGTTTTCTAAGATTGACTTGCGTTCAGGCTATCATCAGTTGAAGATTTGGGAGCCATCTATCCCGAAGACTGCTTTCAGGACTCGGTATGGTCATTACGAGTTCCTTGTTATGTCATTTGGGCTGACCAATGCCCCAGCAGCCTTTATGCACTTGATGCAGAGTGTATTCATCTTGACTCATTCGTCATTGTCTTTATTGATGACATTCTGGTGTATTCTCGGAGTCGGGAAGATCATGAGCAGCACCTGAGGAAAGTGCTTCAGACTTTGAGGGAAAAAGAAGTTATATGCTAAGTTCTCGAAATGTGAGTTTTGATTAGATTCCATGGCATTCTTGGGTCACGTAGTATCTAGTGAGGGGATAAAGGTGGATCCGAAAAAAGTGGAAGCAGTGCAGAGTTGGCCCATACCATCCTCAGCTACAGAGATCCGCAATTTTCTTGGCTTGGCGGGTTATTACCGTCGATTTGTCAGGGATTTTCATCTATTGCAGCACCTATGACCAGGCTGACCCAAAAGGGTGCCCTGTTCCAGTGGATGGAAGAGTGTGAGAAGAGCTTCCAGAAGCTCAAGACAGTATTGACTACAGCCCCAGTTTTGATATTGCCCACCGGTTCGGGGTCTTATAATGTCTATTGTGATGCCTCGAGGCTTGGCCTTGGAGCGGTATTGATGCAAGACGGTAGGGTGATTGCCTACGTGTCCAGATAATTGAAGGTTCATGAGAAGAATTATCCTGTCCATGATCTTGAGTTAACTGCTATTGTTTATGCCTTGAAGATCTGGCACCATTATTTTTGCGGTGTGCCTTGTGAGATTTATATTGATCACCAGAGTTTGCAGCATCTGTTCAAGCAGAAGGACCTTAATTTGTGCTGCGGGAGGTGGTTAGAGCTGCTGAAGGACTATGATATCACTATCTCGTATCACCGGGCAAGGCCAATATGGTGGCCAATGCTTTGAGTCGCCGGGAGCGAGTTTGGGCAGTTTGGCTTATCTACCAGCAGCGGAGAGGCCCATGGCGATGGATGTTCAGGCCTTGGCAAGCCAGTCTGTGAGATTAGATCTTTCGGAGCCCATTCGGGTTCTAACTTGCGTGGTCTCTCGGTCTTCCTTATTTGATCATATCAGGGAACGTCAGTATGATGACCCTCATTTGTTCGTCCTCAAGGATAAGGTTCTGCACGGTGATGCCAGAGATGTGACTATTGGTGATGACGGGGTATTGAGGATGCAGGGTCGGGTATGTGTACCTAATGTTAATGGGCTTCGGGAGTTGATTCTAGAAGAGGCCTATAGTTCGCGGTATTCCATTCATCCGGGTGCCGCGAAGATGTATCAGGATTTGAGGCAGCACTATAAGTGGAGGCGGATGGAAAAGGATATAGTTGGGTTTTTAGCTCGATGCCTCAATTGTTAGCAGGTGAAGTATGAGCACCAGAGATCGAGTGGAGTTGAGTACAATATTTCACCCCCAGACGAACGGACAGTCCGAGCGCACTATTCAGGTTCTTGAGGATATGCTCCGTGCATGTGTGATGGAGTTTGGAGGTTCTTGGGATCAGTTCTTGCCACTGGCTGAGTTTTCTGACAACAACAGCTATCAGTCCAGCATTCAGATGGCACCGTATGAGGCCTTGTATGGTAGGTGGCGTAGATCCCCGGTGGGTTGGTTTGAGCCGGGTGAGGCTAGATTATTGGGCACAGAATTGGTACAGGACGCTTTGGAGAAAGTAAAGGTAATTCAGGATAGACTCCATACAGCCCAGTCCAGACAGAAGAGTTATGCGGACCGGAAGGTTCGTGATGTTTCCTATATGGTTGGAGAGCGGGTTTTGCTGCAGGTTTCGCCTATGATGGGCGTTATGAGATTTGGGAAGAAAGGAAAATTGAGTACGAGGTTTATTGGCCCTTTTGAGATATTACGTCGTATTGGGGAGGTTGCTTATGAGCTTGCCTTACCTCCCAACTTGGCAGGAGTTCATCCGCTATTTCATGTTTCGATGCTCCGGAGGTATCACGGTGATCCGTCGCACGTATTGGATTTCAGTTCGATCCAGTTGGACAAGGATCTATCTTATATTGGGGAGCCAGTGGCAATATTGGACAGGCAGGTTCGGAAGCTGAGGTCAAAGAACATTGCATCAGTGAATGTTCAGTGGCGGGGTCAGCCGGTCGGGGAGGCGACTTGGGAGATCGAGCAGGATATGCGCAGCCGTTACCCTCATCTTTTCACTACTTCAGGTATGTATCTATGCTCGTTTGAGGACGAACGAATGTTTAAGTGTGGGAGGATGTAACGACCCGGCCAGTTGTTTTAAGAATTTACGCCCCGATCCCCTATTAACTGCATTCCCCGTGTTTGTTTCTGTTATTGTGAGTTGCTGGGAGGATTTGTTTGGAGTTTCGGCGAGTTTTGGGACACTTAGTCCCTAAATGAGAGCTTAAGCTTTAGAATTTGGACCGTAGTTGGAGCAGTGTGAGGACGGCCTCTGAATGGAATTCCGTTGATTTCGTTAGCTCCGTTGGGTGATTTCGGACTTAGGGCATGTTTAGATTGTGTTTTGGAGGTCCGTAGCTTATTTAGGCTTGAAATGCCGAAAGTTGAATTTTTGAAGTTTCCGGTTCGATAGTGAGATTTTGATATCGGGGTTGGAATCCGATTTCAAGAGTTGGAATAGCTCCGTAGTGTTGAATGTGACTAGTGTGCAAAATTTGGGGTCAAACGGACTTGGTTTGGTTGGTTTCGGCATCGGTTGTGGGATTCTTGAAATTTCAAGTTCTTTAGGTTTGGATTGGAGGGTGATTCGTGGTTTTAGCATTGTTTGATGTGATTCGAGGGTTGGATTAAGTCCGTATGATGTTTTAGGATTGGTTGGTATGTTTGGTTGAGGTCCCGGGGGCCTCGAGTGTGCTTTGGGTGAGTTTTGAGCGAGTCCGGGCATTTTCGGAACTCAGGCAATGGTTCTGGTGCTTATATTTACCGCTGGGGCAGAAGTTTTACCGCTGGGGGCGGTGGTTTTACCGCTAGGGGCGGTGGTTTTACTGTTGGGGCGGAAAATTGTCCACGGCCGCGGTCATGAAGAATCCGCAGGTTCGTTGGTCCGACTTCGGAAGCCTATATCTTTTGATCTACAAGAAATGTCGAGATGATTCAAAAACGAAAGTTGTATCCCTTCGTGTCTAGTTTCCAGAAAGGTAAAGAAATCATAATTTGGACATATGTAGAGAAAGTTATGGCCAAAGTACTAAGGACTATCTGTGCAGCCACCAGAAGCGCGACAACGGTGGTTTTACCGCAGCAGCGGTGGTTTTACCGCAGTTAGAGGTAACGGGAATCCTAGAGGTGCACTATAAATACGAGATTTGGGGTTTTATTTCATATTTTTACCTAGAGAGCTCAGGCATTGGCGATTATTCGAGGGATTTTCAAGAAAACCAATAGGGTAAGTGATTCTAACTCAATTTTGGCTAAAATACATGATTCTAACGTTGGATTCATCATTTGAGCAGAGATTTGAGATGAAAATTTGGGAAAAATTGTGGAACTTCATAAAATAAATTTTTGGGATTTCGAAGCCGATTCGGAGGCCGAATTGAGTGAAACTAGTATGGGTAGTCTCGTAATTGAATGGGTGTTCATAATATGTGACTTTTACCCGATTCTGAGACGTGGACCTGGGGAGGATTTTCGGGCGTTTTTCTATTTTCTTACCTTAGCTTCAATTCCTTTAGCTAAATTCATTGTTTGTAGTTATATTTACGTTATGAAATGTATTTGATTAGATTTGGGCCACTTGGAATTGGGTACTCGTGGCAAGAGCGTGATATCAGATTGATTTTGAGCTGGTTCGAGGTAAGTGGCTTGTCTAACCTTGTGTGGGGGAACTCCCCTTAGGATTTGGTACTCCGATAATTGAAATGCCTTGTACGTGAGGTGACGAGCCCGTACTTTTGCTGATTGTTGAAATCCTGTTTTTCATTTAAGTATCTATAATTTCGTATTTTTCTCCACTGATTACACTACTTGAACTTTGAGCTTACTGTTAGCTTAGGAAAGCATGCCTAAATGACTAAATGGCTACTTGCTCAAACTGCCTTATCTGAACTTTGTGCAGCATGCTAGGTTGGAATTACCTGTCTATTTTGATATTAAATTGAATTGAGTTGATTATTCTTGTGTTGTTGCTGCGTGTTTACATTGGGACTACGGGCGGTTCCCGGTAGATCCCCTTGTCTGTTTATTTGGGACTACGGATGTGGTATTCCGGTAGATCCCCCTGCACAGTTATATGGAACTACGGGACTGCCCCCGGTAGATTCCCCCAGTACTGGGTATTTACATTTGGGGACTACGGATTGGGATTCCGGTAGATCCCCGGCGCATTATGAGTTGGACTACGGGACGACACCCAGGAGATTCACTGGACATTTACATTTAGGGACTACAGGACGGTATCCTGGTAGATCCCCGGTTGCTGGATATTTACATTTGGGAGCTACAGGACGATATCCTGGTAGATCCCTAGTTGCTATCTCTGTGTTGAGTTGTATTCTTTCTGTGATGTTTTTCTCTGTTGTAATTGTTGTTATTCTTATCATTATACTGTGTTACTTTATACTATTTCGTTTTCCTTATATATATGTATATGACTGGTAGGGCCCTGACCTTCCTCGTCACTACTCGACCGAGGTTCGGCTTGGCACTTACTGGATACCGTTGTAGTGTACTCATGCCCTTTCCTGCACATGTTTTTGCGTGTGCAGATCCAGGTACTTCCACTCAGTCTTATCACCCTTGAGGCGAGGCATTCTGCAGAGACTTCGAGGTATATCTGCCGCGTCCGCAGACCGAGGAGCCCCTTTCTATTCTCTGTACTAGTATAGCCTTCTGTATCTTCCTTGTTGATAGACATTTCTGGAGTTAGAGCCTTTTATGTACTCTTAGCTTGTGATTCATGGGGTTCCGGATTTTGGAGTGCTAGGTTGAGATTCTTGTGCTGTTATATGCCGGGAGGCATCTTAAGCACTGTTTCATTTTGTTATCTCGGTTTTTAATTATTTTCTTTCCGCAATATTTTCTTTTCTGCATTTGTTAGGATTTCCTACTCGTAGGGACTAGGTGCCATCACAGCTGTTCACAAAGGACGAACTTGGGTCGTGACACAAAGCCAGGACCGACTACATGTTCCTGATCTCAATAACCCTTCTGTATCAAGTCAATCACAAGAATACCTGAGTCATAACCAGTGCAGACCTGCTAGACCACACAAGACCCCTTCTTACATAAAGGACTATGTGTATTCAATCCCGAATCTCTAACCATGTTCTTCTAGCCAAAATTAAGAAACACAATCTATGTCCTTCACTGCCTTTGTGCCAAACAAATAGCATTTTTCTTCTAATGCATTGATTCCTGAAAGTCAGCAGATGGTAAGAACCATTTATCATGAGTGTGAACCTTGTTCATATGAAGAGGCAGTCATTAATCCTGACTGGCAAGCAACAATGACTCAAGAATTCCATGCATTGTACACAAATCATACATGGGATTTGGTGCCTCTCCCAGATGGAAAGAAAGCTATAGGATGCAAGTGGGTGTATAAGATCAAGCATAGGGAAAATGGGAGCATGATTCAAGACCAGGTTAGTTGTCCAAGGGTACACTAAGCAAGCTGGAATAGACTATACAGAGACCTTCTCACCGGTGGTCAAAATGACCGCCGTAAGGGCTCTAGTAAGGACAACAATTAAGAAGGGTTGGCAGATGTTCCAATTAGATGTGAATAATGTTTTTCTTCATGGAGATCTGCATGAAGAAGTCTACATGGACGTGCCACCTGGTTTAGTTATAGAGAGACAAGATTTAGTGTGCAGGCTGAACAAGTCTTTGTATGGCTTGAAGCAGGCAAGCAAACAATGGTATGAACAGCTTCCAGAAACATTGTGTTCAAAGGGATATACTCACTCCTTGCTGGATTATTCCTTGTTTCATAAGAAGAAAGGCAACACAATGGTGTTTGTGAGAGTGTATGTGGATGATGTTATACTTATAGGGAATGACCTTGACAAGAACAACTCCATGAAGAAGTTCCTGGACCATACCTCAAGATCAAAGACTTAGGCATCTTGCATTACTTCTTGGGACTAGAAGTGCTATATAAAGAAGATGGGGTACTGATCTCTCAGAGAAAGTTTACTATGGACTTACTAAAGGAGTATGATTGTTTGCAGCAAACTTCATTGTCTTCTCCTCTTGATCCTTCACTCAAGTTGAAAGCTGACGAAGGTGTTCCATTAGAAGGTCCCACTCATTATTGAAAGCTGGTTGGGAAGCTGAATTTTCTTACCAATACCAGGCTTGACATAGCATTTAGTGTACAACATCTCAGCCAATACATGCAGAATCCTAGAGATACTCACTTAAAGGCTATGTATCATTTGTTGAGCTATTTGAAAGGTGATCCAAATTTGGGGATATTTCTGTCCAGCAGAACAGGTTATATGATCAGTACTTTTTGTGACTCAGACTGGGCTGCTTGCCCTGAATCCAGGAAGTCTGTTGGTGGGTACTTAATACTGCTTCGTGGTTGCCCAGTTAGTTGGAAATCAAAGAAATAGTTCACCTTAGCCCTGTCCTCAGCTGAGGCAGAGTACATGTCAACTAGAGCAGTGGTTGGTGAACTTGTTTGGTTGGTCAGGCTGTTTGAAGAGTTAACAGTTCCATTATCTCTCCCAATTCTAGGTTTTTGTGATAGCCAGACAGCCTTGCATATAGCCAAGAACCCAATTTTTCATGAGCGCACCAAACATATAGAAGTTGACTGTCATTTTGTACGAGACAAACTTCAGGAGGGTCTGATTTCCTTGCATCATATCTCTATATCTGATCAGTTGGCTGGCATATTCACCAAGACTCTCACAGGCATCAAGCACTCCATCTTACTTGACAAGTTGGGTGTGAGTTCCTCACCTCCAACTTGAGGGGGTGGGGGGGTGGGGGTATTGAGATGTACATACACATACTGTGCAACATACTGTATATTTAATTATTCCATATGGCTGTTAGTGGTTAGTGGGCCAGCTCATTGCCAGCTGGATAGGCAGATTTTTCTTTTCCCCTTTTCTTATAAATAGACATTGTACAGATACTACATGATCAAATTGGAAATTATGCATTGCAACACTCTTCTAGAGTCTTCTCTCCCCTGCTCCATGGCTCTAACTTGAGCAGTGGTTGATTTCAATGTTCTTTTCCAGTTTTGACACCGTCATTCCCGCTGAACGCCTATGCTTTCATCTTTCTGTTTAGCAAATAGATTCTTTATGAAATAATGTAGAACATATATAGAAGTGCCATGTATAAGTTAACGATGAAGTTGTCGCCATGCATGGGCGGATTTATAGGCTAAATTATGGGGCACCTGAACCAATGGTCTTTCTATAAAATTAAATTTTTTATATACATATTTTCTAAAATTGGCATAATATTAATTGGTGGCACCCATGCTCTAAGACGGTTGAATGGTGCACTTTGTTGAAGGTTTGTGCGGCCAAACACACACGCAAGTATACGCGGTCGTCAAGTAATAAAGTGACTAAAAGTCGGATGTCGATCCCACGAGGACTTGTGATTAACTATAAACTAAATTAGACTATCCTAATTATCTAAACAAGAATTTAACCTAGAAGTATTTGGTTCTAAACTAATTAAATAAAGAATACAAATAATGAACTTTTAACAGAGAGAAAGAGCAGATTTTTATGATATCAATGTAATGAAAACGATCTAGGGTTATGGGCTATCTAACATTCTTATTGTATTCTTCAATTGAATTGGCTAACTAATTTATCTAGTTTATTGGTTGACAGGGTTAATATTGCTCATAAGAATCTGTCGAGTTCTTACTCGCCTATTCAAGCTAACCTAACTATATGTCTATGGAGCTAGAATCAACAAGAACGCATTTATAATTCCTGTATTTCAACCAAGCAAGGCAATTAGGTATATGTCTATCCTAATTGCGAATCCGTTCCCCGAGGCCCAGGTTCAAGAACTTGCTCTACTCAATCCTATATGCAATCTAGAATTCCCACTTTCGAGTTCAACTCTATATTCGTAGATAGTATTCAATTGGTGATCAAGCAATCAAATAATTAAGTGCAAGTTGAATAAATAAACCAATATGATAAACTAAGAAATCAAAATCAATATCCGAATAACAATAGTCATGAAAGAACCACAACCCTAGAACGTGAAGTTTAGCTCCACATAGACATGGTAGCAAAACAAGAAATCATACAAAGAAACATAAAAATTACTAAGTTTGGTGGAAGAAAAGATGAAACCCGGCCTCCACGGCAGCTCTGTGCTTGTGTTTTCTCTCAAAAACGTCCTCTTCTCTCAAAATACCATTTTTCCATGTATATATACCAAATAGGGTTGGGCCTAAACAATTATACCTTCTCCAATGTGAAAAAGGACACTTTTCCCGGGGGACTAGCGCGAGCTCGCGCATCCTTCGCGCTAGAGCTCGCGCATGACTTCTGACATTCTGCCTCCAGCTCCTTAACTCGCACGACTTCGCGCATGAGCTCGCGCTAGAGCTCGTTTTTCACCTTGTTCTGTTTGGAAAAACGTAAAATATGAAAGTTGTAGCCTGTTGAGTTAGCTTTCCAACCATATATTGTGGAGCTAAAATGGAGTCCTGAGCAAAAAGTTATATCTATTTTACTAGACAGTACGCAATATGCCTACTGGAGTCTTCGTTCGCTCTAACTATCATCCGTTGACCTCCAAACACGATCCCGGATTAATTCCTTGAACTTTTACTCAAACTTTAAAGCTCCAAATCATTTGAATTCATTCCATAATATCTAGATAGCTCAGAATCACTCCTACAAGGCATAAAACACACCATTAATGTAAAACACTAGCGATTAAAACGCAAACTCAATTAAAGTGCAGTAAATTAGAGTGTAATAAGCGACTAAAATACGTAATTATAGCCTATCTCAACACACCACACTTAAACGTTTCTCGTCCTCGAGTCAACCAAAAATTTACTCTATCTATGAGCACTTAACATATTCGAAGCACACTACACCAATGATTATGGTTGATAGCAACAATTAAACTCTAGCATATGCAATCATCATACACTTCCCTTTACTTATGTGATTCTTCAAAAATATTCAAACAAAGACAATGGCTCACAACAATCCTAGCCTCGAAAACCGACTCAATGTCAAAATGCACTCATGGCTTGAACATCCAACATCCTAGAGAAGTCTAATAATGTTACCTATCCTTCGTGAAACCATGTGCCCTCACAACCAAAGCAAAGAAAGTAAAATTAATCCACACATTCGAATCTCATGCTCACATATATCAAAGAAAATCGCTCACCCTTACAAAAGAAGTCACATGCATGTAATTGGTACCATAGGCTTGCCCATAATGTAAATCTCTACTAATGTAGGCTCGCTCGATCTAAAATCAATTAGGACTTTTTCATGGTTGTAATATGGGTTAAGGGACGGGTGGGATATATTTAGGAATAGTGACTAACCCTCCTAAGCACTTTAACACACCACATAATCACTTTAAGCGCAAATTCTTCAATCCCACTTCAATCTCACAAATAATATCACCCCCAAAAATGTTTCCTTCTTCTTTAAGCACTACTTTAGTTCATACCCACTAGCAGGAATAAGACAACAATGTATTCATCTCTATTTTTCCTTCTCTTTTGCTTTCAGATTTTTCTTCTTTTATTTTGCCTTTTCAATTTCCCCTAGTGGTGTATTTTTTTTTTACAAAAATAAGTGCACCCTTCTTTTTTTTTCATTGGTTCCACTCAAAAGCCACCCCACGCTAGTCCCTTCTTACTTCTTTTAGCGCTCATCTCACAATTAAAGTGCTTTAAGAGGAAAAGGATCAAAAATATAAATTAAGAACAAAAAGGATATAGGCTTGTAATGTGGGTGCCAAATAAAAGTCTATAGGCTCAAAAGGTTTAACTAGGAATAGATTTTATTTGTGGTAAGCAATTAAGCTCAAAAAGATCAAAGAAAGCCTAAAATTATTTTTTTCAAACCGAGCATCACCTAAAATTTCGCTTCAACTCACATACCGGGCAAGTTCTAGACATAAGTACAATACATAGACTATACAAAAACCTCACCACACATGGCACATGACTCACTAAGGACGGTCTCATTCCGACTCTCAACTAATGCAAGTATTCACGGAGGCACGAGATATTAAGCATTAAGCACAAAGTGAACATAAGTCAAGAAAATGAGACATAGGCCCACAAAACAAGCTATCCAAGTAAGCAAGGCATCATCACTAATTTCAAATCATAGGGAAGATACTACACATGCCAAAGCCTAAATATGCTACTATCAAACAAGTCAATGGCGCCTAGGTTCATCATTCTTCCTCCATTTATTCCCTAAATTCTAATCTACTCTAAAAAAAAAAAAAAACTACTACCCGGTTCAAACTACATCCCATGGAAAAGAACCGAGGCACAAAGAAAAACCACGGGGGATTATTACTACCTAAAGAAAGCTAAAAGACATATTTTTGTATTTTTTTTTTTGTTTAGACTTTTACCCCTCAAGAAAGCTGTCCACAAAATCCATCGTCGGGAAAAGTCCAAATTTTTCGATTTTTATTTTTTTTATTTTTATTTTTTATTTTTTTAATTAAAATTACTGCACTAAGAACGAGTACTATAACTAAGCTAACATAGCACAAAAAATCACCCAGACAATCTCCTCACCCCACACTTAAAATCGTGCAATGTCCTCAATGCACACTGAAAATAACAAGAGGGTAAAAGAGACTCCCTGGTAGGCCAAAGGCCGAAGCATTAGCAGCTCACGGGATACTCAGACTTCTCCCAGGTACGATCCTTTGTGCGGTCACCCACACTTATTTCAACCACATAGCTCACTTTTGCACACTTCCAGTGGCTTTTGTTCTATGCTCATAATCCTACAAAAAACGCTACGAAGATAGAAAAATAAAATAAACAAAAATAAATAAAAATAAAAGAAAGCAGTAAAGCTGGGTTGCCTCCCAACAAGCGCCTTATTTCTAGTCGTGGCACGACTCCATCACTTTCACCACTTTTCCTTCCACTTTGAACATATGAATTGCGCCCCCAATTTTGCATCAATTTTTCTATCACGTTCCTGAGGCGGTGGTACAAAAATAAATGAACCAAGCAATAGGTATCGCATCTTGCACTTCTTGGCCTTTAAGTGAGGAATGTCATTTTATCTCCTTGGTGTGGCAAATTTCAGAATATAAACACTTTGTTCCTCATCCATTGACTCCTCCATATGCTCTACTGGATCAATTCCCATGTCACCAACCAAGCACAATGTTGAAAAGTGTTTAGAATGAGGTCCAATACGCTCCAACTCCAAAATTGCATTATTTTTGAACTCCTCAATTTTGCACTCTTCGTCAACCTTGGCATCATTAATAATATTTTGGTCGAATAGTTGAAGTTCCTCTTTCCGCTACACAAGCTGGCCAGTATCCACAAAAATTGGTTGTGGGGCATCAGACGCCTCAACCTTTTTATTCAATTGATCATGCAAGTCATGGATATCTAAGCCAAATTGGTCTATCTCTTGCCTGAGCTCAGTTCTTGCTTCTATTAGTTGTTCTGTCATATTTGAAAGACCATCACGGAGAAACTAATAAGATTTTATAAGTTGAGCTTGTTCCTCTAGCCAAGATTGGCTCACTATATCTGCTTCTCAAAATTATTTTCTGGTGGGAGCTCGCTCTCTTCAACCACTTCCTCCGCCTCGGCCTTCATTCTCATGATTGCTGCACTAATTCTTTGTGCAGCCTTTCGATTTTTATCTTGTAGCTCGACTACTTGCCTCAGAATATCCCTAAAATATGCATCGCGTTCCATATCCTGTACTTCATTGCTCCTATCAAACTCACAAACATTATTAGAAACATCATAATAAGAGCTCTGAGAAGGATAATGGGAATTAGGACAACCATCCCAATGGCCACCTTGATCACCACACATATTACAAATTTTTCACCCATAAGATTGAGATTCACAATTTTGCCACAAGTGTGGTCCTCCACAATATGGACAAGGATCACCATATAAAGAATAATCAATATTCGACCAATTATTATTCCAAGATGCCATATCAACAAAGACAATAAAACATTAAATTAAGTTAAAAATAAAAAAATAAAAACTTGAATTGGCAAGAAGTAAAAATCCAATCTAGTAGAATAGTTAATTTCTAAGTCCCCGGCAACGGCACCAAAAACTTTTTGCGACCAAACGCACACGCAAGTATACGCGGTCGTCAAGTAATAAAGTGAATAAAAGTCGGATGTCGATCCCACGAGGACTTGTGATTAACTATAAACTAAATTAGATTATCCTAATTATCTAAACAAGAATTTAACCTAGAAGTATTTTGTTCTAAACTAATTAAATAAGAATATAAATAATGAACTTTTAACAGAGAGAAAGAGCAGATTTTTATGATATCAATGTAATGAAAACGATCTAGGGTTATGGGCTATCTAACATTCCTATTGTATTCTTCAATTGAACTGACTAACTAATTTATCTAGTTTATTGGTTGACAGGGTTAATATTGCTCATAAGAATCTGTCGAGTTCTTACTCGCCTATTCAAGATAACCTAACGCCTATATGTCTATGGAGTTAGAATCAACAAGAACGCATTTACAATTCCTGTATTTCAACCAAGCAAGGCAATTAGGTATATGTCTATCCTAATTGTGAATCCGTTCCCCGAGGCCCAGGGTCAAGAACTTGCTCTACTCAATCCTATATGCAATCTAGAATTCCCACTTTCGAGTTCAACTCTAGATTCGTAGATAGTATTCAATTGGTGATCAAGCAATCTAATAATTAAGTGCAAGATTGAATAAATAAACCAATATGATAAACTAAGAAATCAAAATCAATATCCGGATAACAATAGTCATGAAAGAACCACAACCCTAGAACGTGAAGTTTAGCTCCACATAGACATGGTAGCAAAACAACAAATCATACAAAGAAACATAAAAATTACTAAGTTTGGTGGAAGAAAAGATGAAACCCGGCCTCCACGGCGGCTCTGTGCTTGTGTTTTTCTCTCAAAAATGTCCTCTTCTCTCAAAATACCGTTTTTCATGTATATATACCAAATAGGGTTGGGCCCAAATAATTATATCTTCTTCAATGTGAAAAAGGACACTTTTTCCGGGTGACTAGCGGGAGCTCGCGCATCCTTCGCGCTAGAGCTCGCGCATGACTTCTGACATTCTGCCTCCAGCTCCTTAACTCGCGCGACTTCGCGCATGAGCTCACGCTAGAGCTCGTTTTTCACCTTGTTCTGTTTGGAAAAACGTAAAACATGAAAGTTGTAGCCTATTGAGTTAGCTTTCCAACCATATATTGTGGAGCTAAAATGGAGTCCTGATCAAAAAGTTATATCTATTTTACTAGACAGTGCGCAATATTCCTACTGGAGTCTTCGTTCTCTCTAACTATCATCCGTTGACCCCCAAACGCGATCCCGGCTTAATTCCTTGAACTTTTACTCAAACTTTAAAGCTCCAAATCATTTGAATTCATTCCATAACATCTACATAGCTCGGAATCATCCTACAAGGCATAAAACACACCATTAGTGTAAAACACTATCGATTAAAGCGCAAACTCAATTAAAGTGTAGTAAATTAGAGTATAATGAGCGACTAAAATATGTAATTATAGCCTATCATCAAAGGTGAAATTATTTACCTAGAGGGATAGGGATCAATTTTCACTTAGTATATTTTTATCTCCATTTTTTAGTAGTGCACCCACGTGCTAGAAATCCTAGATTGCCTCTATCTCCATGTGATCTATAAGTTACGGGTTCGAGTCGTAAAAATAGTCACAAATACTTATATTAAGGTAGGCTGTCTATATCACACCCTACAATCTGCATGAATACGGAATACTTTGTGCAGCAAACTGTCTTTTTTCTCTTTGTAGAAGTGTCATGTTACATAAACTTCTCGATATAGACCTAACGGAAGTAAATAAAGCTAATTTGGGAAAAAGAATCTCTCTTCTCGACATCTATCTCTCGTTCTGTCCAAATCAATCGCAAATTTCTTACGCCCTCTGTTCCAATTTATGTGAACTTGTTTGATCAGGTACGGAGTTTAAGAAAAAATAAAAATTTTTAAAATGTGATCCTAAACAAGTTTAAATGGGATCCAGAGTATTTGTGTGGTTATAAAAGCTTGTCATTAGGGTTGAATTGGAAGTTTAAGTTAAATTGTTTCTAAATTTAGAAAGGAGTCATTCTGTTTGGAACGGACCAAAAAGAAAATAGGTTCACATAAATTGGAACGAAGGGAGTATTATATTATACGTACGGTTATAATACCTTTGCATCTTTATAGTCTCATTTTTTTTCACTGCTTTCCTTTTCATTGACCTTTCTCCTTTTATTTGGAAGGACTTTATTTACCTTCTTTTGGAAAAGCCTTATGCAACTTGCAGCCTATCTCTCGGCGCCACTTATTCTTTTGTATTTAGTACGTAATTTTTTAGTTAATTTACTATTCAAATGCTCCCAAGTTTATTGCTCGTAACTTATATCATTGTGTATTTAGATAGAAATTGTTTGAGCATAGTTATTTTTCAAGTACAGATTCGTGTTTATTATATGTCGTTTTAATTTTTTAACAGGTGATTAGGTTCTTTTGACAAGTGAGGTTATTAGTTCTTTTTTTGTTAGTATTTCAATAAATTATTTGTTTTTTTTATTTAATGTGTTTTTATGTTTAGTGTTACTTATCAATCTATAAAAGTATAATGTTAATTAGAAGATTAAAGTAAGATTTCTTATAGTTTAAAGAAAGTAAAACGAGGGACTACCATTTCCTTTGGAAATTATTTCTATTTCAAATTAAAAATACAGATTAATTTTGTATTTTATAATTTCTCTTAAAGAGCAAGACTTCAGTGAGACATTGTTATATTCCCATAACTTTTTACTTTTTTTTGCTTTGGTTTCTTATTCGCTGTTCAATACTTTCTCCGTTGATGTGAATTTATTTTCTTTTTGGTCCGTTCCAAAAAGAATGATCCATTTTAAATTTGGTAATAATTTAGCTTAAATTTACTACTCTACCCTTAATGAGAAGCTTTTATAATCACACAAATACTTTGGGCCCCTTTTTGACTTGTTTATGACCACAAATTCCAAAAATCTTTATTTTTCCTTAAACTCCGTGTCCAGTCAAACAGGTTCACATAAATTGAAACGGAGAAAGTACTTGGTTTGGAATCCGATTAGTTTGTATCCGGGCAAAGTCTTACTTTGGAGGGTAGATCACTTTTTATTAAAGACGATTTCATACCCAAAACTTGAACCCGAAAGTTTCTTTTGCTTCATGCAATAGAATTTTTCTTTTTAAAAGAAATCCCCGCTCGTACACCTGTAACGCTCCAAATTATCTGTTGGTATATACTACCCTTTAATGATCCAAGTGTCATTGCCTTTTGCAAACATGTGGCTAAAGAACTCTCTTCGTGGATACTTTCTATCGCACATCAAGAAACCGTATTGATTTTTCCAATGCCAAACAAGAAGATCTAGTGTTTTATTTTCTTTAGTTTTGCATTGAATATTCCTTCATATAGTTCGAAGCAAAAAGAGTTAGTAACAACTACTCCCTCCGTTCCAGTTTATGTGAGTCTATTTTCTTTTTGGTCTGTTTCAGAAAGAATGATCTCTTTTTAAATTTTAAAATAATTTAGCTTAGAAACTTATAATTCTATCCTTAATGAAAATTTTTATAACCACACAAATATTCTGGGCCCTTTTTAATTTGTTTAAGACAACACATTATAAAAACCTTTATTTTTTTTAAACTTCGTACTCAATCAAACAAATATACATAACTAAGATTCTGCTCGTAAGGGAAAACAACTAATATTCCACTTAATATAGTGAAAAGGACAGTGAAAGAAGTGAAAGAAAAGGACAGTGCAATGAGCTAGGGGTCCCTATCGATATGGACTTTTTAAGTTGAGAAAGGCAGTGCAATTTATTACTCATTGGCACGTTGTATGAGAAGTCTCTAGTGATCAGCGTAACTCCACGTCCTGTGTTTTAGGAGTCCTTGTAATCTCAATCGTGTCTATATATAGAGAGACTGAAAAGGTGGAAATATGACTTACAAAATTGTGAAACAGAGAGCAATCTAGCAAAACAGGCCAACAGCTCGTACGTGAAAGGTCTATTCTAATTTATTTATATATTTGATTTTTCATTACGTTAAATGGGAGCCTTGGCATGAAGTTACAGGTTTGAGCCATGGAAATATATTCTTGTAGAAATATAGGGTAAGATTGTATACAATAGACCCTTGTGGTCAGGCTCTTCCCTGAATCCTAGCGTAACTGGTAAAGTTATTGCCATGTAACGAGGAGGTCAAGTATTCGAGCCGTGAAAACAATCTCTTGTAAAATTGTAGGGGAAGACTGCATATAGTAGACCTTTATGGTCAGGTCCTTTTTCGAACCCCGCACATGTGGGAGCTTACGCTGTCTTTTCATCGCGTGCTTTGTCTGTAGTCTAAAAACTCAATAATTGGATTTCGCTTTTTCTTTTTGGATTGATTTGCAGTAGTGTGAAACATATAATGAATACTACTACTATTTCTAAGTCGTCCGGAGTGAGGAAAGGTGCATGGACCGAAGAAGAAGATCTTCTCTTGAGAAGATGTGTTGAAATGTATGGAGAAGGAAAGTGGCATAAAGTTCCTATTAGAGCTGGTAAAAGAAATCTCACAATAATAAACTATTATTTGCATGGTTTTATGAGTTGCATCATTTATGTGCATACATGCAGGTCTGAATAGATGCAGGAAAAGTTGCAGACTGAGGTGGCTGAATTATCTAAGACCACATATAAAGAGAGGTGACTTCTCTTCGGATGAAATAGATCTCATTCTGAGGCTTCATAAGCTTCTCGGCAACAGGCAAGTTCATATTCAAACACTTTAATGGCCATAATCTTCGTTTTAATTTATATGACACTTTTTTCTTAATCTGTTCTTAAAAATGACACTAATATTTTTTATTTGAACATTCTTTAACTTAATTTAAACATTTTATATATCATACCGTTGATGAACACGTGGGTGGAGTTAGAGCAGTAGAAGGGGGTTCAACCCAGCTTGGAGAATCACATTATATATATAAAATTAAATCAGAGGAAATAATTAAAATATTTCCATGCATAACCAAGAGCTTGTGTCTTGAGCATAACCAAGAACTTATGGTAGATACAAAGTTGTATTTGATGATCTCTTTTTTTTGGTTTAGATGGTCACTTATTGCGGGTAGACTTCCGGGAAGAACAGCAAACGATGTGAAAAACTACTGGAACACTCACCTTCAGAGGAAGTTAATTCCTCTTCAGCGACAAGATAGAAAGTGCAGAGTCCTAAAGATAACCGAGAACACCATTGTTAGACCTCGACCTCGGACCTTCTCAAGTGCAAAAAATGTTTCTTTGTGCAGCAACAAAAGTATAACAAAAACTATACACAAGGAAGATGGCAGCAAAGAAAATAATATTTGTGAGAAGCCGATAGGCGACGCACCGACAGACCATGGAATTCAATGGTGGACTAGTTTATTAGATAACTGTAATGAAATTGAGGAAGCAGCAGCAGTTGGGAGCATCAACTTAGAGGAAAATAATAAGTTGCTAAGTTTATTGCATGAGGAAATATCACCACCTATAAATGGTGTCAGCAACTGCATGCAAGAAGGACAAAGTGGTAATTGGGATGACTTTTCTGTTGATATTGACCTATGGGATCTACTTAATTAGCTTAGGTTTAATAAATGGTATGGTAAACTTGTAATAGGGATACATTCTGAGATGTTTGTACTTTGTATCTGATCACGCCCAACTATGCCTTATAAAAAGGACAATGAGGTCGCTGCAAATATAATCCGGTTTACAAGTCCGGAGTCGAATCCCACAGAGAGTTAACCTATCAACTGCTACCTTCAGACCCACCAAGTCTTCAGAACCAGCTTCCCAAATATTCAAATTCTCAGTTGATTGTTCTTTAATAACTAACTTGCAAGTAAATAAAAGGCTATAACTAAATTAGAAGGGTTGTAAACAATTATGAAAAAAAGCTAAGGCAATGATTTCCCCTATTGATGAAATCCCTTCTGTTTATGCTCATACAAATTTACCCACACATCTCTAGCAATCATGAACGCTAATCTTACCGCAAATCTCTCCCAAGTAATCACAGTAATCTACTATTGCACTCTCCCGAGATACACTAGCTTGCTTAAATTCGCACAATTCAATTTAAATTGCACCCAAGGCTTTGTTATTCCTAATCCCGCCTTTAAACCCGCAATTATAGATTCCTCTAATAATCTAGGAGTGGTGTTGTTCAACAATACCCTAAATATGCACTCTTTTCCAAGTTATGCACACTAAATAGGCACAGCTAATTGAGGATCCTGTCAATTAACTACAACGAACACGAAGTTGAACAAATAAAGATTTAACTAGCAATTTGTATTCACATAAACAAGAAGTTCATCACTCAATAGGGTCCATCAAAGCCTTAGACAAGGAATTTAGCTACTCATGACTATGAGAGAATAAACTAAGCTTGAATTCATCATAAAATCAAAAGAGAAGAAGAAAGATGTTGAGAGTACTTTCTCACAATTATTTTTCTTGCTAAGAACCCTTAGAAATTAATAGCTGCCTCTCTTGGGCGAAGTCTAGCGTTTTAAATAGGGTTTAGGTCTAAAAATCCCGTGTTTTACACTTAAGTCCCCGAAGTTTACTGTGCCCACCGCGGTTCTACCGCGGTCGCGGTAGGACCGCGGTCAAACGCCTTCGCGGAATCTTCAACCTTCAGAGACTGCCTTCCACCGCGGTTTCACCGCGGTCGCGGTAGAACCGCGGTGGAACTTGTACCCGGGCATTTTGGCCTGTTTTGAATGGG
This sequence comes from Nicotiana attenuata, assembly GCF_001879085.1. NCBI lineage: Eukaryota > Viridiplantae > Streptophyta > Magnoliopsida > Solanales > Solanaceae > Nicotiana > Nicotiana attenuata. The sequence goes on along the minus strand of NW_017675982.1, from coordinate 2,271 downwards.
TTACTTTGGAAATTCAACAATTAGCCTCTTTTCATCAATAATTGACTCCAAAACCGCTCCTTAGCCTTCCTTACACCTATTTCACCTGCAAATCATGTAAAGCACTAATAAGAGCATTTTGTTGTCATTTTCCACATTAAAAGTTCACAAGAAGGTGATTATTCGGTGCGTGATTCTAGTCAAATTCACCTATTATCAACACCCCACACTTAAACCTTTGCTCGTCCTCGAGCAAACTAAACCACACTTCTAGGCCTAACTGCTCAATGCATTGCCCCAATTTATGTCACACCTGCTATTATCAAAGATTGACCTAAGCGATGCACAATCATATCTCAAATGCAGACTCTCATACCAAGACACACTTGTGCTCACTCTAATTACTCTAACAGAAGTGAAGACTCACTTTTTCTTCCAGAGTCACATGCCCTCACATAAACAAAATTTGAGAGAAGTTCCACACACACATAAAATTCAACAATAAGGAACCATATATAGAAAGAAATCAACTCACTCTCAGCA
>NW_017675982.1:0-883 GCF_001879085.1 Nicotiana attenuata | reverse complement strand
CCTTCACCCATTTATTCTTAAACTTCAAAAAGAAAAATCTACCTAACCCGGTTCAAGAAAAACCCTTGGAAAAGAACCGTGGTCAAAAGAAAAACCAAGGGGGAGGTAATACACTACCTAAAAGAAGAAAATAAAATAAAATAAAAATCCTACATGGACTACTTCCCTCAAGAGTATTGTCCACCTAGTCCGTCATCAGGAAAAGTCCTTTACCAGTCGATTTTTTTTTTTTTATTTGACTTAGACCCTCAAGAAACCCGTCAAAAAGTGTCCGTCGTTGGGCCAAGTCAGCTAATCCTAATATAACAAACTCACACACATACAACATATTACTCTAATGATACAGCACAACAACATACATCTATATACATTACCATACACAGTCAGAGCAATTCTCCCACCCCACACTTAAAACAATGGCATGTCCCCATGTCATCAGAATACAGTAAAGAACAGAAGGGTGAGAAAACTTCCCTGAAACTCAATCTGAGTCGGAGACGGTACTGGGATCGACATGGCAGGCCTTTCCCAAAGCATGCAGCCAAGCCATAAACTTGTTCTCAGATCTAGCTTGCCGCTGTGACATGGCGTCCAACCTTATGTGTAGACCATCCACCGAGGTGCGAAGATCCGCAACCTCTTCCTCCAATGAGCGCAACATAGGCCGGGAGGACTGGGAGCGAGATAGGTCCGCTCCAGACTGAGAGCGCCAAGAGGGTCCAGCACTGTCTACAGACCGCCTAGATTGTGCCATAGGGGACCGGATCGTCCTCCTCATCATCAATCTCAATGGTAGTGCGAGTGCCCCTCCCCGACTCTGATACTGGAAGCTTTGAAAGCTGCTTTTGGGGGCAGTCACCATCAGCAGGGTTGGTAGGAGTGT
>NW_017675981.1:45396-54787 GCF_001879085.1 Nicotiana attenuata | reverse complement strand
TTACTCAAGGATTATGATAGTTACCAGTTCTGGTAGTCACCCGGGGAAGGCCAATGTAGTGGCCGATGCTTGAGCCGAAGGCGGTTAGTATGGGGAGTCTGGCGTATAGTTCCAGTTGGGGAGAGGCCCTTTGCAGTTGATGTCCAGGCCTTGGCCAATTGGATGGTGAGATTAGATATTTCAGAGCCTAGTCGGGTGTTGGCTTGTGTGGTTTCTCGGTCTTCCTTATATGATCGCATCAGAGAGCGCCAATATGATGATCCGCATTTGCTTGTCCTTAAGGACAGGGTTCAGCATGATGATGCTAGAGACGTGACCATTGGTATGATGGTGTGCTGAGGATGCAGGGCCGGATTTGTGTGCCCAATGTGGACGGGCTTTGGGAGTTGATATTGGAGGAGGCCCACAGCTCGCGGTATTCCATCCATCCGGGTGCCGCGAAGATGTATCAAGATTTGAGGCAGCACTATTGAGGGAGGAGGATGAAGAAGGATATAGTAGGGTTTGTGGCTCGGTGTCTCAACTGTCAGCAGGTAAAATATGAGCATCAGAGACCGGGTGGTGTACTTCAGCGGATGATTATTCCCGAATGGAAGTGGGGGAGGATTACTATGAATTTTGTGAGTGGTCTCCCTCGGACTTTGAAGAAGTTTGATTCGATTTAGGTGATTGTGGATCGGCTGACCAAGTCCGCGCACTTCATTCCAGTATGTACTACCTATTCTTCGGAGCGGCTGGCAGGGATCTTTATCTGGGAGATTGTCCGATTGCATGGGGTTCCAGTGTCTATTATCTCAGATAGGGGTACTCAGTTCACTTCTCAGTTCTGGAGGACTTTTCAGCGGGAGTTGGGTACACAGGTGAAGTTGAGCACAGCGTTTCATCCTCAGACGGACGGACAGTCCGAGCGTACTATTCAGATATTGGAGGACATGTTGCGTGCTTGTGTTATTGATTTCGGAGGTTCTTGGGATGGGTTTTTGCCGCTTGCCAAGTTTGCCTACAACAACAGTTATCAGTCGAGCATTCAGATGGCTCCGTATGAGGCATTGTATGGGAGGCGGTGTAGATCTCCGGTTGGATGGTTCGAGCCCGGCGAGGCTAGGTTATTGGGGACAGAGATGGTACAGGATGCCTTAGAGAAGGTGAAGCTGATTCAAGAGAGCCTTCGTACAGCACAGTCGCGTCAGAAGAGTTATGCGGACCGGAAGGTTCGAGATGTGTCTTATATGGTTGGTGAGAAGGTCTTGTTGAAGGTTTCACCCATGAAGGGTGTTATGCGGTTTGGGAAGAAAGGGAAGCTGAGTCCGCAGTTTATTGGACCTTTTGAGGTACTTAGGAGGATTGGGGGGGGTGGCTTATGAGCTTGCTTTGCCACCCAGCTTGTCAGGCGTGCATCCGGTATTCCATGTATCTATGCTCCAGAAATATGTTAGGAACCCGTCTCATGTATTGGATTTCAGCACTGTTCAGTTGGATGATGATTTGACCTATGATGTGGAGCTAGTGGCTATTTTGAGTCGTCAGGTTCGAAAGTTGAGATCAAAGGATGTAGCTTCGGTGATGGTGCAGTAGAGAGGTCGGCCCGTGGAGGAAGCTACTTGGGAGACCGAGCGAGAGATGTGAAGCAGATATCCTCAGCTGTTTGAGACTTCAGGTATGTTTCTTGACCCGCTCGAGAACGAGCGTTTGTTTTAGTTGGGGAGGATGTGACGACCCGTCCCGTCTTCACGTGAGTTACCGCCCCGTTTCCCCCATTTTCTGCTTCCTTATGTTTCATTATGAGAGTCTCGGGTGAGTGAGTTGAATTGGATTGGTTTTAGATGGAAATAAGACACTTAGTCTCTTTAAGGAAGGTTTGAATTGGAAAGTCAATCGGATGTTGACTTATCAGTTATAGGGATCGGATGTGATTTCCGGTGATTTGGTTAGCTTCGGAGGATGATTTGTGACTTAGGAGTGTGATCGGAATTGATTTTGGAGGTCCGGTGTAGAATTAGGCTTGAATTGGCGAAGTTAGTATTTTGGCGAATTCCGGTTGATAGGTGAGATTTTGATCCGAGGGTCGGAATGGAATTCCGAGAGTTGCTGTAGCTTCGTTAGGTGGTTTCGGATGTGTGTGCAAAATATCAGGTCATTCGGAGGTGTTTTGGTCAGGTTTTTTATCAAATGCGTATTTCGGAAGTTTTTGAGAAACTTAGGCTTGAATTCGGTGAGAATTGATGATTTTAGCATTGTTAGATGTGTTTTGATGATTGGAACAAGTTTGACTAATATTTTAAGATGGGTTGGTGCTTTTGTTTGAGGTCCTGTGGGGCCTCGGGGTGATTTCGGATGGTCAATCGGACCAATTTTGGCCTTTGAAGATTGCAGGTTTTCCAGCTATTTTGTTGCAGAAGAATTGGCCTTCGCGTTCGCGTTGGTGAGTCGCGAACGCGTAGAAGGGAATTTCAGGACCAATGTTTTGGCCTTCGCGTTCGTGTCTTGGGCCTCGCGATCGCGGAAGGATCAGGTGTTGAGTCATCGCGTTCGCGTGAAGGCATACACGTTCGCGTATAAGGAGTTGGGTTCCAGGGCTTTTGCCCTTCGTGTTCGCGTGGTACTGTCCGCGTTCGCGTAAGCATAAGGTTCCAGACCTTCGCGTTCGCATGGGTGCAACCGCGTTCGCGAAGGGTATTTTTGGCAGAGGTGGATTTTTGTTCATCGCGAACACGAGAGGTCCCTCGCGTTCGCATAGAGGAAAATAAGCCTGGGCAGAAGCTTTTTATTAGACATTTCATCCGCGAACCAAGTCTCATTTCCACCATTTTTGAGTAACCTTGAGAGCTATTGGACGGAAATTGTCACGATCCCAGTTCACCCTCCATGGACATGTCGTGATGGCACCTAGTTCCTACAACTAGGTAAGCCTAACAATGCGGAAGTTAATATAAATTGCGGAAACATTTAATTAAATTTAGCAAAATTAAAAGGGACGGTATATAAGTGCCACTTGGCATATACAACCCAAAAGTAAAACGCAGAAGTATACAATTTCATCCCAAAACCCGGAAACTCACGGGAACCATAGGCTAATAGAAATGTAATATGTTGCTCTAACTCCAGAATGTCTAAACAACTGAAAGAAAAGGATAGGGTAACTACTAAAGCTGGAACAGAATAGAGACTCCTGGTCTGCGGACGCGGCAGATATACCTCAAAGTCTCCGCTAGATCTCTGCGCCTCGAGGATAGTACGCCTGAGTGGAGGTACCTGGGTCTGCACATAAAAAACATGCGCAGAAGGGGCATGAGTACACCACGGCGGTACTCAGTAAGTGCCAAGCCTAACCTCGGTTGGGTAGTGACGAGAAAGGTCAGGGCCCTACTGAGGTTAAACAATATAATATGAATTAACAGTATGAAAATGGCAGTAATAATGAGTATAGCAACGGAATAAGACAGGCTAAACAAAGCAGTAACAATTACACAAGGAACGGAGTAAACACGAAATATGTACAGCTCAACACCAATGGTAACAATGAGGATCTCCCAGGATACCGTCCTGTAGTCCTTTTCTCAACTGTCTAGTGGATCTCCGGGATACCATCCCGTAGTCCATCATATGTATATATCCGAAGGATCTCCCGGGATACCGTCCCGTAGTCCAACTATCAATGTGCAGGGGGGATCTAACCCGCAGTCCCAAAGTAAATATGCAAGGGGATCTATTGGGAATCTAACCCGCAGTCCCAAAGTAAATATGTAGGGGGATTTATCGGGAATCGAACCCGCAGTCCCAAAGTAAACAAACAAGGGGGGAGGTAACGGAATCCCACATCCGTAGTCCCAATGTAAATACGCAGCCACAACAAGAAGATATTCAGAACTAGAGTACAAGAAAATACAAGGTAACAAGTAGTTCTAGCCTAACATGCTTCACGTAGTACAATCAAGGCAACTTAAGCAAATAGGCAATTTAGAACAACTAAGCATGCTTTTCTAGCTAACACAGTCTATAATTGCAAATAAAAATAAAGCAGATAAGAAAGAAACTCAGTCTAAATATTTAAAGTAAAATCGAATTTTTCAACAATTAGCTCAAGTACGCGCTCGTCACCTCACGTACAAGGCATTCAATTTCCAATATCATATCCTAAGGGGAAAAGTCCCCCACACAAGGTTAGACAAGCCACTTACCTCGAACCGGCTCCAAAATTAACTCGAAATCACACTTTTGCCACGAGTATCCGACTCAAAATGGCCTAAATCTATTCAATCCAATTACACATTGTAAATAACATCGCAAGCCACTGATTCTACTAATTAATTCAACGTTAAGGCGCGAAATTAGGTAAAATGACCAAAATGCCCTTCAGGCCAACGCCTCGGAATCGAATAATTTTCACATTTTCAGAACCCTCGCACTCTCATGAGTCTAACCATATAAAAATCTCCCAAATCGGAGGTCAAACACCCACTCAAAACTCAATAGTTTAGCCTATGAAGTTCCACCCATTTTTCATTCAAAAATCCGAAATTAAGGATGAATTTGTGATTAGATTAGTGGGTATTAAGCATAAGGGAGTAGAGAATCATTACCCAATCGTTGCCCTCGAAAACCCCTCGAAATTGCTCCCAAATCCGAGCTCCCAAGCTTGTATTTTGATAAAAATGGCTAACCCTCGTTTTTGAAACATTATATACTGTCCAGAACTTTAATGCATCGCGAACGCGGAGGTGAGCTCGCGTTCGCGATGAAGAAAAATTGAAGATGCCAAATTTACCCTTTGCGATCGCGATGGGTGGAATGCGAACGCGAAGGTCTGGGATATGAAACTACGCGAACGCGACACCTGGGTGCGAACGCGATGAAGAAAAAATGTAAGGCCCAGGATTTACCCTATGCGAACGCGAAGAAGCCTACGCGAACGCGATGGGAAATTTGCTGAGGCTACGCGAACGCGGGGTAGTGTATACAAACGCGTATAAGGAACTGCCCCCCCCTCCAGGATTACTCTACGCGAACTCGTGAGAGGGGCCGCGAACGCGAACAAGAAGAAGAACAAAGCTACGCGAACGCGAAAGGAGGCCCGCGAACGCGAAGAAGGATCTGGGACCTGCAACAGCTGAAGGATTTCTGCAATATTTTCATACTCCAGAATGCTCCGTTGAGCATCCGTAACACACTCGAGGCCCCCGGGACCTCAACCAAACCTACGGACATATCCCATAACACCATTCAAACTTGTACCAATCCTTAAACCACCTAAAACGATGCCGGAAACTCGAATTAAACAAGGATTTGAGCCTAAGAACTTCAAATTTTATCAAAACACGCTTTCGATCAAAAACATAACCAAAACACATCCGAATGACCTGAAATTTTGCACACACATCCAAAATGACATGACGAAGCTATTGCAACTTCCGAAATTCCAATCCGACCCTCGGATCAAAAACTCACTATCAGACCGGAAACTTCAAAAATTCAAACTTCGGCATTTCAAGCCCAAATGAGCTACGGGTTTCCAAAATATATTCCCAACACGCTCCCAACCCCGAAATCACCTAACAAACCTAACAGAACCATCGGATTTCCATTCCGAGGTCGTCTTCACACTGCTCCGACTACGGACCACTTTTCAACACTTAAGCTCTCATTTAGGGACTAAGCGTTCCAAAACTCTCCGAAACCCAACACCGAACGTCCCGGCAAACCAAAAATAGTAGAATCGAACTTAGGGGAAGCAGTTAATAGGGGATCGGGTGTTAATTCTTAAGACGAACGGCCGGGTCATCACATCCTCCTACACTTAAACATTCGTTCGTCCTCGAACGAGCATAGAGAACATACCTGAAGTAGGGAAAAGATTAGGGTACTGGCTGCGCATATCCCGCTCGGTCTCCCAGGTCGCCTTCTCGGCCGGCTGATCCCGCCACTGAACCTTCACTGAAGCAATGTTCTTTGACCTCAACTTTCTGATCTGCCTGTCCAATATAGCCACTGGCTCCTCAACATAGGATAGATCCTTGTCCAACTGGACTGAACTGAAATCCAACACGTGCGACGGTTCTCCGTGATACCTTTGGAGCATCGAAACATGAAATACCGGATGAACCCCGGTCAAGCTGGGAGGTAAGGCAAGCTCATAAGCAATCTCCCCAACTCGCCTCAAAATCTCAAAAGGGCCAATAAACCTCGGACTCAACTTCCCTTTCTTCCCAATCCTTATGACGCCTTTCATAGGCGAAACCCGAAGCAGAACCCGCTCTCCGACCATATATGAAACATCACGAACCTTCCTGTCCGCGTAACTCTTCTGTCTGGACTGGGCTGTACGGAGTCTATCCTGAATCATCTTAACTTTCTCCAATGCATCCTGAACTAACTCTGTGCCCAATAGCCTGGCCTCACCCGGCTCAAACCAACCCACCGGAGATCTACACCTCCTACCATATAAAGCCTCATACGGCACCATCTGAATGCTGGACTGATAACTGTTGTTGTAAGCAAACTCCGCCAATGGCAAGAAATGATCCCAAGTCCCTCCAAACTCAATCACACACGCACAGAGCATATCCTCAAGAATCAGAATAGTGCGCTCGGACGATCTCCCGGATATAAATCTCCGCCAACCGCTCCGATGAATAAGTGGTACACACAGGAATGAAATGAGCAGACTTGGTCAGCGGATCCACAATGATCCAAATGGCATCAAACTTCTTCAAGGTCCGTGAAAGTCTCGATACAAAGTCCATGGTGATGCGCTCCCATTCCCACTCCGGAATCACTATCTGCTGACAGTTGAGGCATCTAGACACATACCCAACTATATATTTCTTCATCTGCCTCCACCAATAGTGCTGCCTCAAGTCCTGGTACATCTTTGCGGCACCCGGATGGATGGAATACCGCAACTATGGGCCTCTGCTAGAATCAACTCCTGAAGCCCATCAACATTGGGCACACCGATCCGGCCCTGCATCCTCAATACCCCGTCATCTCCAATGGTCACATCCCTAGCATCCCTACGCTGAACCTTGTCCTTAAGGACAAGTAAATGGGGGTCCTCATACTGCTGCTCCGTGATACGATCAAATAAGGAAGAACGGGAAACCACACAAGCTAGAACCCGACTGGGCTCCGAAAGGTCCAATCTCACAAACTGGCTGGCTAAGGCCTGAACATCCATCGCCATAGGCCTCTCCGAAGCTGGTAAATATGCTAAACTCCCCAAACTCTCCGCCCGGCGACTCAAGGCATCTGCCACTACATTGGCCTTGCCCGGGTGATACAGAATAGTAATATCATAGTCCTTCAACAACCCTAACCACCTCCTCTGGCGCAAATTTAGATCCTTTTGCTTGAACAAGTGTTGCAAACTCCGGTGGTCAGTATAAATCTCACAAGGCACACCGTACAAATAGTGACGCCAGATCTTCAAGGCATGAACAATAGTAACTAACTCAAGGCCGTGGACATGGTAGTTCTTCTCATATATCTTCAACCGTCTGGACGCATAGGCAATCACTCTACCGTCCTGCATCAACACCGCTCCAAGGCCAACCCGTGAGGCATCACAATAAACTGTATAGGACCCCGAACCAGTAGGCAATATCAAAATAGGGGCTGTAATCAAAGCTGTCTTGACCTTCTGAAAGCTCGCCTCACACTCCTCCGTCCACTAAAATGGGGCACCCTTCTGGGTCAATCTAGTCATAGGGGCTGCAATCGATGAAAACCCCTCCACAAAACGACAGTAATAGCCCGCCAAACCAAGGAAACTGCGAATCTCTGTAGCTGAGGACGGCCTGGGCCAACTCTGCACGACCTCTATCTTCCTCGGATCCAGCCGAATGCCCTCACTCGAAACCACGTGGCCTAAGAATGCCACAGAACTCAACCAAAACTCACATTTTGAGAACTTTGCATATAACTTCTTCTCTCTCAGGGTCTGAAGCACGATCTTTAGGTGCTGCTCATGATCTTCCCGACTTCGGGAATACACCAGAATATCATCAATAAAAGCAATAACAAACGAGTCGAGATATGGCCTGAACACACTGTGCACCAAATGCACAAAAGCTGCTGGGGCATTGGTCAGCCCAATGACATAACAAGGAACTCTTAATGACCATACCGAGTGCTGAAGGCAATCTTTGGGATATCTGGCTCCCGAATCTTCAATTGATGGTAACCTAAGCGCAAGTCAATCTTAGGAAACACCTGTGCGCCCTTAAGCTGGTCAAACAGATCATCAATACGGGGCAAGGGATAACGGTTCTTCACTGTAACCTTGTTCAACTAGCGATAATCAATACACATACGCATGGAACCATCCTTTTTCTTCACAAACAAGACAGGAGCACCCCACGGTGAAACGCTGGGGCGAATAAAACCCTTATCAAGCAATTCCTGCAACTGATCCTTCAACTCCTTCAACTCAGGAGGAGCCATTCGATACGGAGGAATGGAAATGGGCTGAGTGCCCGGCAACAAATCAATGCCAAAATCAATGTCTCTATCAGGTGGCATGCCTAGAAGATCAGCTGGAAACACATCGTGATAATCCCGTACCACTGGGACTGAATCAACAGAAAGGGGTATCAACATTGACATTTCTCACATAAGCTAAAATACACAGCACACCCTTTCTCAACTATACGCTGAGCTTTAAGGAAAAAGATAACTATATTGGGAGTGTGATCTAAGGCACCCCCCCTCAACACGCGATATACCTGGCATGACCAGCGTCACGGTCTTAGCGTGACAATCAAGAATAGTATAATGGGGCGACAACCGGTCCATACCTAAAATAATATCAAAATCAACCTTACTAAGTAACAATAAATCTGCTCTGGTCTCAAAACCACGAATAGTAACCAAACATGACCAATAAACGCGGTCCATAACAAGAGAATCCCCCACAGGAGTAGAAACATAAATAGGAAGACTCAAGGAAATCCCGAGGTACACTCAAATGCGGAGCAAAATAAGAAGACACATGAAAATAGGTGGAGCCTAAATCGAATAGAATCGATACACCTCTATAACAAACCATGACAATACATGCGATGACACAATCGGAGGCAATAGCCTCGGTACGGGCAGGTGGGGTAGCAACTGGGGCTGTAACCATAGCTTGAGAACTCTGCGGAGCGCGCTGTGGCTGAGAAGTCTGTGGAGGCGCACTCCTCCCGAGTCTGGGGCAATACCTCACCACATGGCACATGTCACCACACTCAAAGCAACCTCGCGGCCTATGTGGCGGTGGAAACTGTGCAGTACGGGTACTCCAAGACCCCTGAACACCTGAAACTCTGTGTGAAATCTGGGATGCAGACTGAGCTGGCTGACCCACAAAACCTCTACCGTGTCGTACTCTTCCCCCAAAATAAGGACCAGCGGG
>NW_017675981.1:35503-44372 GCF_001879085.1 Nicotiana attenuata | reverse complement strand
GCCTAACCTCGGTTAGGTAGTGACGAGGAAGGTCAGGGCCCTACTGAGGTTAAACAATATAATATGAATTAACAGTATGAAAATAGGCAGTAATAATGAGTACAGCAATGGAATAAGACAGGCTAAACAAAGCAATAACAATTACACAAAGAACGGCGTAAACACGAAATATGTACAGCTCAATACCAATGGTAACAATGAGGATCTCCCAAGATACCGTCCTATAGTCCTTTTCTCAACTGTCCAGTGGATCTCCCGGGATACCGTCCCGTAGTCCATCATATGTATATATCCGAAGGATCTCTCGGGATACCGCCCCGTAGTCCAACTATCAATGTGCAAGGGGGATCTATCGGGAATCTAACCCGCAGTCCCAAAGTAAATATGCAGGGGGATCTATCGGGAATCGAACCCGCAGTCCCAAAGTAAACAAATAGGGGGGGGGGGGGAGCTACCGGAATCCCACATCCGTAGTCCCAATTTAAATACGCAGCCACAACAAGAAGATATTCAGAACTAGAGTACAAGAAAATACAAGGTAATAAGTAGTTCTAGCCTAACATGCTTCACGTAGTACAATCAAGGCAACTTAAGCAGATAGGCAATTTAGAACAACTAAGCATGCTTTTCTAGCTAACACAGTCTATAATTGCAAATAAAAATAAAGCAGATAAGAAAGAAACTCAGTCTAAATATTTAAAGTAAAATCGAATTTTTCAACAATTAGCTCAAGTACGCGCTCGTCACCTCACGTACAAGGCATTCAATTTCCAATATCATATCCTAAGGGAAAAAGTCCCCCACACAAGGTTAGACAAGCCACTTACCTCGAACCGGCTCCAAAATCAACTCGAAATCACACTTTTGCCACGAGTATCCGACTCCAAATGGCCCAAATCTATTCAATCCAATTACACATTGTAAATAACATCGCAAGCAACTGATTCTACTAATTAATTCAAAGTTAAGGCGCGAAATTAGGTAAAATGACCAAAATGCCCTTCAGGCCAACGCCTCAGAATCGAATAATTTTCATATTTTCAGAACCCTCGGACTCTCACGAGTCTAACCATATAAAAATCTCCCAAATCGGAGGTCAAACACCCACTCAAAACTCAATAGTTTAGCCTATGAAGTTCCACCCATTTTTCATTCAAAAATCCGAAATTAAGGATGAATTTGTGATTAGATTAGTGGGTATTAAGCATAAGGGAGTAGAGAATCATTACCCAATCGTTGCCCTCGAAAACCCCTCGAAATTGCTACCAAATCCGAGCTCCCAAGCTTGTATTTTGATAAAAATGGCTAACTCTCGTTTTTGAATCATTAAATACTGTCCAGAACTTTAATGCATCGCGAACACGGAGGTGAGCTCGCGTTCGCGAAGAAGAAAAATTGAAGATGCCAAATTTACCCTTCGCGATCGCGATGGGTGGAATGCGAACGCGAAGGTCTGGGATATGAAACTACGCGAACGCGACACCTGGGTGCGAACGCGATGAAGAAAAAATGTAAGGCCCAGGATTTACCCTATGCGAACGCGAAGAAGCCTACGCGAACGCGATGGGAAATTTGCTGAGGCTACGCGAATGCGGGGTAGGGTATACGAATGCCTATAAGGAACTGACCCCCCCCCCCTCCAGGATTACTCTACGCGAACGCGTGAGAGGGGCCGCGAACGCGAACAAGAAGAACAACAAAGCTACGCGAACGCGAAAGGAGGCCCGCGAACGCGAAGAAGGATCTGGGACCTGCAACAGCTGAAGGATTTCTGCAATATTTTCAAACTCCAAAATGCTCCGTTGAGCATCCGAAACACACCCGAGGCCCCCGGGACCTCAACCAAACCTACAGACATATCCCATAACACCATTCAAACTTGTACCAATCCATAAACCACCTAAAACAACGCCGGAAACTCGAATTAAACAAGGATTTGAGCCTAAGAACTTCAAATTTCATCAAAATACGCTTTCGATCAAAAACCTAACCAAAACACGTCCGAATGACCTGAAATTTTGCACACACATCCCAAATGACATGACGAAGCTACTGCAACTTCCGGAATTCCAATCCGACCCTCGGACCAAAAACTCACTATCGGACCGGAACTTCAAAAATTCAAACTTCGGCATTTCAAGCCCAAATGAGCTACGGGCTTCCAAAATACATTCCAAACACGCTCCCAGCCCCGAAATCACCTAACGGAGCTAACAGAACCATCGGATTTCCATTCCGAGGTCGTCTTCACACTGCTCCGACTACGGACCACTTTTCAACACTTAAGCTCTCATTTAGGGACTAAGCGTTCCAAAACTCTCCGAAACCCAACACCGAACGTCCCGGCAAACCAAAATAGCGGAAATGAACTTAGGGGAAGCAGTTAATAGGGGATCGGGAAGTTAATTCTTAAGACGACCGGCCGGGTCGTCACAGAAATTGAAGGGGATTTCGACTAGGTGAGATTGGAGGTGAGTTCCTTGACCTTAATACATGATTTAATGGTAGAATTAACATGGAAATTTGTGGAAATTCATCAAAAGAGGGTAAAGCTAGGGCTTGGAAATTTGGTATTTCCAAATGGAATTTGAGGGGTCAAATGGACTCCGATTTTGGTAAATTTGATATGTATAGACTCGTGGCGAGATAAGGAATCCGGTGATGTTAATTTTCTGATTTTTCGAGAAGTGGGCCCGGGGCTCGGGTTTTGCCAACTTCGTGAATTTCGATGTTTTTCGAGTCTTTTCGATTGGGTTATATTCCCTTAGCCTATTGTAACGTATTCGTTGTGGTTTTGGCCAGATTCGACGTGCGAGGAGGTAGATTTGCGAGGCAAGGGCATAGCGAGCTAGGATTTTGGCCGGCTTGAGGTGAATAATGGTTATAAATGATGTTCTGAGGGTTTGAAACCCCGGATTTGCACAACGTAGTGCTATATTGAGGTGAGACACACGCTGCATGATGAGCGTGGGGTCCATTAGTGCTGGGGATTCGGACTCGGTCCATCCCGATTGATGATTCTACTGTATTTTGACTGAGCCTTAATTAATATCATTGTATTCTGGGCTAGTTGCCATGTTTGGGGCCTTGTGCCGACATGTAGAACCCTTAGGGGTAATTGTACATGATTGACCTCACTTTACACGTTAAAATCATACCCTCAGTCATGTTTCTAACTGTTTAATCTAATATGAACCGGCTTTGGAATAACTAAACCAAAAGGAGAGTAATATGTGGGTTGGGATCCCTATCTTAACTTAGTATGCCCGAGAGGCTGAGTTTATAGTACTGAGAGGGGTTGAGAACCCCATAGTGAGGGTATTTGATATGTTATGGATCGGGCTGCACGCCGCAGCAGTATATATTTATATGGATCGGGCTGCACGCCGCAGCAGTATATTATTGGATCGGGCTGCGTGCCGCAGCAGTACATTCATACGGATCGGACTGCACGCCGCAGTAGTATAGCGCTTGGGCTGTAGGAGCCCCTCCAGAGTCTGCACACCCCCAGTGAGCGCAGTCGACTATTATTATTGGATCGGGCTGCACGCCGCAGCTGTAACGACCCAACCGGTCGTTTTGAGTACTAGCGCTCCGTTCAACAGTCGGAGGCCATGAACAGCTTCATTTGGGGTATTATGACTTGTGCGCGTGGTCGGAATTTGATTTCGGGAAGTTCGAAGTAGATTTGGGAAGAGAATTCTCATTTCGGAAGCTTAAAGTTGAAAGAATGAACTAGGATTGGAATTTTGAGTAAACGACCTCGGAATCGGGATCTGAAAGTTCCAGCAGGTTCGTATGATGATTTCGGACTTGGGCATACGCCCGGTGCGGGTTTTGGATAACCCGGGAGCGTTTTGGCGCCTATTGTGGAAGTTGGCATTTTAGAAGAAATTTCATAAGTTTGGCTTGAAGTGCATTTCAGTGTTATCGATGTCCGTTTGGGACTCCGAGACTGGGAATAGCTCCGTATGGTGATTCTGGAGTTGGGGGCGCAATCGGAAGTGAATTCGGAGGTTCGTAGACCATTTTGAAGCCATTTGGCTAAAGGTAGAAATTTGAAAGTTTTTGAAGAGTTTGACCGGAGGTTGACTTTTCGATATCGGGGTCGGAATCCAATTCCGGAAGTTGGAGTAGGTCTGTAATGTCAAATATGACTTGCGTGCAAAATTTGAGGTCAATCGGACGTGATTTGATAGGTTTAATCATCGGAAATAGAAGTTGGAAAGTTCAAAGTTCATAAAGCTTGAATTGGGGTGTAATTCATGAATTTAGCGTTGTTTGATAGGATTTGAAGCCTCGAGCAAGTCCGTAGTGAGTTTTGGGATTGGTTGGTATGATTGGTTGGGGTCCCGGGGGGCCTCGGGTGAATTCCGGGTGGTTAACGGATCAAAAACGGGATTTTTGGAAGAAATATGCAGCTGGTATCTGGTATAACCGCTTCTGCGGAAATGGGATCGCAGAAGCGGCCCCGCAGAAGCGGGGAAGAAGCCGCAGAAGCGGACTAGGGCGAGGGCAGCCAGGACCGCAGAAGCGGCACTTTGACTGCTGATGCGGAACCGCAGAAGCGGTTGGCTAACCGCAGAAGCGGAAAGCCTGAAGCGATGGGAACCGCAGAAGCGGTAAGCGGTCCGCAGAAGCGGGACCGCGGAAGCGGAGAGATTTCCGCTGAAGCGAAAATAGCTGAGCAGTGAGGTTGTTTTAAATCGGATTTTGAGTTCATTTCTCCCATTTTTCATGGTTTGGAGGCGATTTTTGGAGAGCTTCAAAGAAGAATTTTGTCATCAATGTTAAGGTAAGTTATTCCCACCTATTATAAGCTAAATACATCGATTATGTATGAGATTAAGCATGGAAATTAGTGTAAATATTGGGGTTTTGGTTGGAACCCTAGAAAATTATAATCTTGGATTATAGCCACGATTTTGAGTATGGAATTAGGAGAAAATTACATATTAGAGTTCCCAAGGTCATGGGTAACCTTTATCTTCGAAAAATTTNAAAATCAACCTTACTAAGTAACAATAAATCTGCTCTGGTCTCAAAACCACGAATAGTAACCAAACATGACCAATAAACGCGGTCCACAACAAGAGAATCCCCCACAGGAGTAGAAACATAAATAGGAAGACTCAAGGAAATCCCGAGGTACACTCAAATGCGGAGCAAAATAAGAAGACACATGAAAATAGGTGGAGCCTAAATCGAATAAAACCGATACACCTCTATAACAAACCATGACAATACATGCGATGACACAATCGGAGGCAACAGCCTCGGTACGGGCAGGTGGGGTAGCAACTGGGGCTGTAACCATAGCCTGAGAACTCTGCGGAGCGCGCTGTGGCTGAGAAGTCTGTGGAGGCGCACTCCTCCCGACTCTGGGACAATACCTCACCACATGGCACATGTCACCACACTCAAAGCAACCTCGCGGCCTATGTGGCGGTGGAAACTGTGCAGTACGGGTACTCCAAGACCCCTGAACACCTGAAACTCTGTGTGAAATCTGGGATGCAGACTGAGCTGGCTGACCCACAAAACCTCTACCGTGTCGTACTCTTCCCCCAAAATAAGGACCAGCGGGGCTCCCCAATCTACGAGGCCAACACACTCCTCTATACTCTCCCTCCTGACCACGTCTGTCCTCTCTCTCCTGGACCCACCTGTCTCCTACTTGGCGAGAGGTCCTCACCACCCGCTGAACTGGGACCACAGGCTGTGTCGCCATGACGCCTGGAACCTGACCAATGGGAACCTGCTGCTCTGGAGTGGGGGCAGCGGGAGTCTGGGTCCCTCCCCCGATCTGTGAAGTAGTCGGTACAACCTGAATCAATCCCGCCTGAATCAACGTACCAAACATGCTCAGGAACTGCGCCAAAGTCTCCTGAAGAGCTGGAGTAGTAGTAGCCGTAGGCGTGTCAGGTGACTGAACTCCGGCTGGATCTGTTGATGGTACCTCGGCGGCAGCTCGCGCAGGAGCTCTCGCTGCACCACGGGCGCGTCCTCGGCCTCTACCCCGGCCCCGGCCTCTGACGGCTGCAGTAGGGGGTGCGGGTGCCTGATCATCTCGAGTAGCACGTGTCCTCACCATCTGTGAGAGAATAGAAGGCAGAAGTTTAGGATTGTGATGTCAAAAATTTCGCACGACAGGGAATCAAATGAAGTGAAATTTTCCTAACGGTTACATAGCCTCTCGTAGATAAGTACAGACGTCTCCGTACCGATCAGCGAGACTCTAATAAACCGGCCTGTGTTCCGTGACTCCTATGAACCTAGAGCTCTGATACCAACTTCTCACGACCCCAGTTCACCCTCCATGAACATGTCGTGATGACACCTAGTTCCTACAACTAGGTAAGCCTAACAATGCGGAAGTTAATATAAATTGCGGAAACATTTAATTAAATTTAGCAAAACTAAAAGGGACGGTATATAAGTGCCACTTGGCATATACAACCCAAAAGTAAAACGCGGAAGTCTACAATTTCATCCCAAAACCCGAAAACTCACGGGAACCACAGGCTAATAGAAATGTAATATGTTGCTCTAACTCCAGAATGTCTAAACAACTGAAAGAAAAGGATAGGGTAACTACTAAAGCTGGAACAGAATAGAGACTCCTGGTCTGCGAACGCGGCAGATATACCTCAAAGTCTCCGCTAGATCTCTCCGCCTCGAGGATAGTACGCCTAAGTGGAGCTATCTGGGTTTGCCCATGAAAAACATGCGCAGAAGGGGCATGAGTACACCACGGTGGTACTCAGTAAGTGCCATGCCTAACCTCGGTTAGGTAGTGACGAGGAAGGTCAGGGCCCTACTGAGGTTAAACAATATAATATGAATTAACAGTATGAAAATAGGCAGTAATAATGAGTACAGCAATGGAATAAGACAGGCTAAACAAAGCAATAACAATTACACAAAGAACGGCGTAAACACGAAATATGTACAGCTCAATACCAATGGTAACAATGAGGATCTCCCAAGATACCGTCCTATAGTCCTTTTCTCAACTGTCCAGTGGATCTCCCGGGATACCGTCCCGTAGTCCATCATATGTATATATCCGAAGGATCTCTCGGGATACCGCCCCGTAGTCCAACTATCAATGTGCAAGGGGGATCTATCGGGAATCTAACCCGCAGTCCCAAAGTAAATATGCAGGGGGATCTATCGGGAATCGAACCCGCAGTCCCAAAGTAAACAAATACGGGGGGGGGATCTATCAAGAATCGAACCCGCAGTCCCAAAGTAAGCAAACAAGGGGGGAGCTACCGGAATCCCACATCCGTAGTCCCAATTTAAATACGCAGCCACAACAAGAAGATATTCAGAACTAGAGTACAAGAAAATACAAGGTAATAAGTAGTTCTAGCCTAACATGCTTCACGTAGTACAATCAAGGCAACTTAAGCAGATAGGCAATTTAGAACAACTAAGCATGCTTTTCTAGCTAACACAGTCTATAATTGCAAATAAAAATAAAGCAGATAAGAAAGAAACTCAGTCTAAATATTTAAAGTAAAATCGAATTTTTCAACAATTAGCTCAAGTACGCGCTCGTCACCTCACGTACAAGGCATTCAATTTCCAATATCATATCCTAAGGGAAAAAGTCCCCCACACAAGGTTAGACAAGCCACTTACCTCGAACCGGCTCCAAAATCAACTCGAAATCACACTTTTGCCACGAGTATCCGACTCCAAATGGCCCAAATCTATTCAATCCAATTACACATTGTAAATAACATCGCAAGCAACTGATTCTACTAATTAATTCAAAGTTAAGGCGCGAAATTAGGTAAAATGACCAAAATGCCCTTCAGGCCAACGCCTCAGAATCGAATAATTTTCATATTTTCAGAACCCTCGGACTCTCACGAGTCTAACCATATAAAAATCTCCCAAATCGGAGGTCAAACACCCACTCAAAACTCAATAGTTTAGCCTATGAAGTTCCACCCATTTTTCATTCAAAAATCCGAAATTAAGGATGAATTTGTGATTAGATTAGTGGGTATTAAGCATAAGGGAGTAGAGAATCATTACCCAATCGTTGCCCTCGAAAACCCCTCGAAATTGCTACCAAATCCGAGCTCCCAAGCTTGTATTTTGATAAAAATGGCTAACTCTCGTTTTTGAATCATTAAATACTGTCCAGAACTTTAATGCATCGCGAACACGGAGGTGAGCTCGCGTTCGCGAAGAAGAAAAATTGAAGATGCCAAATTTACCCTTCGCGATCGCGATGGGTGGAATGCGAACGCGAAGGTCTGGGATATGAAACTACGCGAACGCGACACCTGGGTGCGAACGCGATGAAGAAAAAATGTAAGGCCCAGGATTTACCCTATGCGAACGCGAAGAAGCCTACGCGAACGCGATGGGAAATTTGCTGAGGCTACGCGAATGCGGGGTAGGGTATACGAATGCCTATAAGGAACTGCCCCCCCCCCCCTCCAGGATTACTCTACGCGAACGCGTGAGAGGGGCCGCGAACGCGAACAAGAAGAACAACAAAGCTACGCGAACGCGAAAGGAGGCCCGCGAACGCGAAGAAGGATCTGGGACCTGCAACAGCTGAAGGATTTCTGCAATATTTTCAAACTCCAAAATGCTCCGTTGAGCATCCGAAACACACCCGAGGCCCCCGGGACCTCAACCAAACCTACAGACATATCCCATAACACCATTCAAACTTGTACCAATCCATAAACCACCTAAAACAACGCCGGAAACTCGAATTAAACAAGGATTTGAGCCTAAGAACTTCAAATTTCATCAAAATACGCTTTCGATCAAAAACCTAACCAAAACACGTCCGAATGACCTGAAATTTTGCACACACATCCCAAATGACATGACG
>NW_017675981.1:30895-33866 GCF_001879085.1 Nicotiana attenuata | reverse complement strand
TATTATATATATATATATATATATATATATATATATATATATATATATATATATATGTATGTATGTATATATATATATATATGGATATATATATATATATACATATATATATATATATATGGATCGGGCTGCACGTCGCAGCGATATAATTATGATTTCGGTTATCGTCAGGAATAAATGAGTTGAGTACTGGCTTAAAGGATTTTTACCTGATTTCTTCATTCAGTTGCTGTTTAAATGTTCTTACTGCTTCGATATAGAATTGCTTAGTGCTTTTTATGAGATTTCTTTCCGTCAATCATTATTTATTGCTATTACTCACTGAGTCGGAGTACTCACTTTACTCCCTGCACCATGTGTGTAGATACAGGTATTCCGGAGGCGTAGATTAAGCTATTGCTGCTATTCAGATCTCACCGGAGTCATCGAGGCAGCTGCATGGCGTCCGCAGTCCCGATTTCTCCCTCTATCCTCTTTACTTTCAGCATTTTAGACTATCTTTTGTTTAGGCTATTCCTCAGACTTGTATTAGAGGCTCTTGACCTGTGACACCAGATCAGTGGGATTTGTAGTGATATTTCTTGATTTACGCACATTTTATCTACTGTTACAGATTTATAATCATGCTAATTTGGTATTTAAACTCTGTTAATTGGTAATGAACTCTATATGAGGGGATTGAGAGTGTTGAATTGGTCGGGCTTGCCTAGCACTGTGTTGGGCGCCATCACGACCGGGTTGGGGTCATGACAGTTCAGTGGTCATATGAACATGTTAACATAAAAAGTGAGCAAATGCTAGTTAGAAGAGTTTAGTAGGTAAACTTTTGTTTTACCCAAACCTTGGGTGTCAATTTTTTAGTATAAATATGGGCAAAGCTGCCATAGTGCCATGTATGATTTTGAACTGGATATGGGTAATTGTCAAAACTTCCGATAGCTAGTAAATAGGTCATGAACTGAAGTAAGATACTACATTTTCACTATCTATCTTAGACAAAATCCTTACCAGACTAGTCTCACAGCGGTATTAGTAAGGCAAGACTCAACTACCTCCTAACCAACAACCTTAATGGTCGACTCCACAACTTCCTATCAAGTGTCATATCCACGAAAATCTGAAGCCTCGCCATGTCATCTCTGATCACCTCTCCCAATACTTCTTAGGTCACCCTTTACCTATTCTCGTTCCTTCCACAACTAGCCGCTCACACCTCCTTACCAGAGCATCTGGGATTCTCCTCTGAACATGCCCGAACCATCTGAGTCTCGCTTCTCGCATCTTGTCATCAATGGGAGCTACGTGAACCATCTCCCGAATGTCATCATTCCTAATCATATCCATCCTAGTGTGCCCGCACATCCACCTCAACATCCTCATTCTTTTTAAATAAGCTTGAGGGCACTCCAGTCATTTTCTCATCAGCTCTATACGTGTGCATTTTTGGCTACTCCCCACATTTATGCTTTTCTTCTCTTTCAATATATCCCTTAGCAAAGCAGACACAAGAAAAATCAAGTAGAGAAACGATCCATCACAAGACCAATTCGAAATCAGGTAAAAATTTCTTCTTGAAGTTCAGATTTGAGTTTGATTCATAGTTATTTTGCTCGATTATTGCTCTATATCAACTTTACTCCTTAGTTCTAGCTTTTAATCCGTTCTCTTTGGTTTTGGCATTTGTTGGCCTGTGAGTTGTGTTTGTACCAGTGATTTGTGCTGAATTTTGCTACTTCCTCTCTCAGATTTCTTGAACTAAATCTCTTGCTCTTTAATATCAATTAACCCACACAAGAATCGAAAATTTTCGAGTTAGGGTTTTGATGGATGAAATTGGGGGAATATTTTTTTTGTTGGTAGTGTTGTAGAATTAGGAGAAAAGATAACAAATTCAGGGAAAAAATTAAAAGAAGAAATCGTTTGGAGAAGTTAATTATTTTTGAAACTTCAGCTAATTTTTATAGATGGCAATCTCAAGGCTTATATCTGTTCAGACGAACACGGAAAATTACATGTGTTTTCGTCTGTTATATATATGAGATATAACTGCTATATAACTGATTTATTCTAGTGGAGTATACTATACTATTTCACCTTTCTCTTTTTCCTTTTTAGTTCTCTAACTTTGTTCAACTACTAAATATTTGAAATATCAGTAACAAGACTTACAGTATAAGTGCACATAATATAAACTTAAAATATTATATTATATTACAATAAAAAAGAGTTGAAGTTAAGTGGGTCAACTTTCTTAAAATGAAAGAGCAGCGAGTATTTAAAAACCAAATAGTCAAGGTTAATCAAATTCAAATGGAGGAGAACTCAATTTTTGAAGTTGTTATCCACATAGAAAGTTCCAGTAAAGCACGAGAATCATGTGAATATTAAGCAATAACTCTACAGTGAGCTACTGTTTATTCTTTTAAACATAATTAAGTAGTATTTCATATCTTTTCTCTCTCCTTATTTTGAAGCTTCTCTCTTTTTGTATTGTTCTTTATTTTGAGTTTTCTAGGTTGGTGAAGAGTGGGGTAAGTTAGGCAGCTTGTTTGTGAAGAAAATAGAGCAACATTTGCCTGTTGCGTGTTTCAAAAAGAGTAATAATAAAAAGTACTCATTCTGGAATAACAACAAAAAGAGATCATAATAAAGAAGCCATAAAATTGAAATTAGGACGCTAAACTAGAATTTTCCTCTATTTCAAAAAAACACTGCTAATAAACAGAAAAGAAAAAAAAAAAGAATGCTTATATTCCTATCAAGGACTCAATCTTTATGAATGAAAATAATGCACAGTTCTGGAACATAAGTGCTATAGAAATATGAGATTTAACTTTGTCATCAGGAAATAAGTGTAGATCTTTGATGTATTCAGAGTTAGGTTATCCATAAGCTTAAGAAACTTTTAATAAACAGATACATGTGGATGACATTTCATGTAGCTATATGCAAGCTGTGTTGCCCTTCGTGT
>NW_017675981.1:26748-30038 GCF_001879085.1 Nicotiana attenuata | reverse complement strand
TAATAAACAGATACATGTGGATGACATTTTTCATGTAGCTATATGCAAGACTGTGTTGCCCTTCGTGTCGCGCTCAATGAATATTGAGTTGTCACTATTCAGTATTTCCTCCTCGACCAAAGAAGTATCTTGACCAATAGTCATATGAAGAGCAGTTAGATATTTTTTTATCTTTATGGAATTTGTATCTGGATCTTGCTCCTTTAGTGCATTTACAATATGTAAGAAAATACTTGGCAGTTGTGTTTAATGTGGTCTTTCCATTCTTCCTAACAATTCTTAGGGAGCTCACATCTGCATCTAAAATGGATTCACCATATCTGCATGTCCAACTACAAAATATAAGAAAATACTTGGAGCTGCATACTTTGCAAAGTCTAGGCCACATGGCCAACTTGGTATACAAATTAAGTCAAACAGAGTAGAATTACGTGGTTGCAAGTGATGATTTGGAATTTTATCATCTTACAGCGCATCTAATGATAAATTCTGATTTTTAACATTTTTTTCCGAATATTTTGATGTGTTGTATTGATTTTTATGATTAATTCAATTAATTGAGCTCTCAGTTATTTTGATTGTTCGTTATACTTGCTCCTTTAGATATTTTGGGAACTATTGACCTTAGGTTCTATTAAATTTAGATCCATAGGGATATTAGTGATTCTGTAGATTTATTGTCATAGGATTTTGAATATATTTTCCCAATTTGGAGAATAGAATGAAATAGGTTAATTCCCAATTTCCGCCTTGCTCTCAATGTGTTCTTGCCTCCAAGGGTGTTGTCTAATCCTAAAGTAGTGTCTCTCCGCCTTCTTAGGTCTAATTTGTGTCCAAAATATGTCCTCCTCTTGTTCTTGGCCGGCCTCCTTTGTTTAATATAGGGTTTAGGACTTAAAATCCCATGTTTTGCACTTTAGTCCCTGAAATTTTCGCTTCCTGCCGCGGTTTTGCCGCGGTCGTGGTGGAACCGCGGCCAAACATGCCCTCTGATTCTTCAGTTGTCCGCGACCATCTTCTACCGCGGTTCTGCCATCTGCTACTTTTGGTGGTCTCTTTATGGTGTTCATATTCCTATGATTAGAAACACACAGAAGAAAAGTCAAAAGCTGTTAAGTTTGTAGTCGTATAAAATATAAGCTGTTAAATCTCAATAAGAAATACTCCCTCAGTTTCAATTTATGTGAACCTGTTTGACTGGGCACGGAGTTTAAGAAAAAATAAAGACTTTTGGAATTTGTGATCCTAAACAAGTCTAAAAGGGACCCAGAGTGTTTATGTGGTTATAAAAGCTTCTCATTAATGGTAGAATTGTAAGTTTAAGCTAAATTGTTACCAAATTCAGAAAGGCGTCATTCTTTTTGAAACGGACCATAAAGGAAATAGGTTCACATAAATTGGAACAAAGGAAGTACATAAATAGAGATAATTTTTGGATGTTGAAGTATATTGAGAGGGTGATATGCTGCTTTTCGTTCTTCACCCATCACTTTGATAGATGTCTATTATCTTTCTTATCTTCTTTGTTTGAGATATGAACATTTATAATTGAGATATGAACATTTCTTATCTACTAAAACATTAAAACTCCTACAAAGAACAAAGAAACTCAAAGAACTTCCTCTAACCCCTAACTCTAATGCACATAGAGGTTTCCACATCATGCATCATTGTTCCCAGGCGTGCTACTTTCAGAAATAAATAGTGCTGAAATCCCAGATTTCCAGTGCAAGACAAGCAAAAAACCCTCTCCATAATCCTCGGCTTAATTTCTCTATTCCAAACGTTAAATCCACGAATGAGCAGTTTAGAGTTTCAAGTAACCAAACCACTATTGTTGCACCCTATGTGCTATAAGAAACCCCTACTTTCCTTTTGACACCAATAACCTTTGCTCTCCACAAATAGAACACATTACATGACGGCCCCGACTATACCATAATATAAAATCACATGTCAATACATAAATCACAAGTTTAAATGGCCCAAATGGAAAGAGGGCCTCATGCATTCATACAAAATGTTTTGCTTTTACGCTCATCCATCATCTTTCAACTTGTCCATATTCTTTACTCCATTTATTTTATTTGCAGCCCGCTACTGGATATAAGGACTACCGAGCATGTATTCTTCGTTTCTCTTTTGTGTGTCATCTCTATTGTTGAGACTACTACTTTCTCCATCTAGGTAATTATAGCAGCAGCATATGTAGTCACTTATATTAACAGAGACTTTGAATCTGTTTTATCAATGGGCAAGGCTATTATGCTTATACATAATAATTTTGAATCCAATAGTCGGTGCACTATTTTCAATATGTAAAATTTTATCGTTGGAACATGTGTGTTGTTCTCTTCTTGGATAAAATTTAATACAAATTATCCTAACATCCTGTATTGGTTACTCTTTTTGAATGCAGTTACGTTTACTTTTGCGCCTACGTTTTGGATGTTCCTCTACTCGGAAAATATCGCGGCGACACGAGGTTAGCGTATTTGATTACAAATCTACATTCCAATTGCTTTTTTTCAACTTAACTAAATATTCATTTTACTATACTATATGTGATAGTAAACTACTGAAAGTATTACTAAAATATTGAGATATAAAACAATACTATAATAATATGGAATATATAATAGTAATTAATGAGAGATTTAGGTTGTACCAATACATTGTATGCAAAGAGAGATTGTGGTAACTGGTTCTCAACAAGTTTCCTACTTGAATAGTAGCCAACTATATAATTAATCTTCTTGGCTAAACATCTTGTTTGGAATACTATAATAACAACTCCTATACTGTCTTTCTTGTGATCTTTAACTTTTTACTTGTATTTCTATTTAAATTCTCTGCTCATGTAAAGAGTCTTACACACAAGCGATTTAATGGAAATGTTTTTACCTATTTCAATGTAAGTATCCTTTATTTAATTTCAATAATTAATAATCTAAACTTACTTCTGTACCTTGTTTGGCATAGCTCTCCTAGGTATTAAAACCAACAATCATTTTGTACGACAGACAAATATCACGGCAGAATTAAATTCCCCTAGGTATTAAGAATCAAAAGTACACATGATCAAAGAAGTATAACACGTTAACCATCATTTTTGGTGTAAGACACTGAATGAAACTTCCTTTTTACTCTTCTGCTTCTTCACTGCACATTTTAAGATTAATTCAAATGCCAAAAAGTAACTTTTATCTAACTATACTGGAACTCCAGTATATTATGCTGGAGTATTTTTCCAGATTTTGACCAGTATTTCGTTCAGATTTATCTTTATA
>NW_017675981.1:23311-25026 GCF_001879085.1 Nicotiana attenuata | reverse complement strand
TGAGCATGAGGAAAATATCCATGGAGAATTATGATGTTCTCATATCAAATGCTTCTCCACCTATTTTTGACTTGAGAATTATTTATGGTCTGTAAAATTTC
Organism: Nicotiana attenuata; assembly: GCF_001879085.1. Lineage (NCBI taxonomy): Eukaryota > Viridiplantae > Streptophyta > Magnoliopsida > Solanales > Solanaceae > Nicotiana > Nicotiana attenuata. The sequence continues at coordinate 24,925 of NW_017675981.1, read as the reverse complement.
CTTATTTATGAGGAATCTGCCTCTAACATGTACAGACCATAAATAATTCTCAAGTCAAAAATAGGTGGAGAAGCATTTGATATGAGAACATCATAATTCTCCATGGATATTTTCCTCATGCTCATCATAATTTCTCTACGGACATTTTTCTAATGCACAAATTAAGCAACTCTTGAAGATTGAATATACGTAAATCCACGACCAAAACAATTTAATCTCTCCGCACAACAATCATGTTTTATATGAAATTTTGACTAACATTAATATTAGGAATGAAAATAAATAAAGACACAATAGAAGTATTTGCTACTTCCCTCCTCAATTTATCCCTGATTCATGCAGCACAACATGAAAAAATTAATGTACAGTCCTCAACCACTTTGTGTTGGTTCTTTTGATGACCATAAGGAGAGCTCACTATGATCATAAAGCTCTTCAAGCGGCATAAATTTCACAATACTACCAATTATAATTAAGGTGTTTTAATCTCCATCCAAGATAACTACACTACAACAAAATTGGCCTACGGCAACACTTTTATAGGCAACGCTTGAAAAATATTGCCAAAAATAGCTATAGGCACGCTTTTATAAGGGTGGCCTTTGTTAAGAGCTTTTGGCAACAAATTTAGGTAACACTCGTAAAACGTGCTCTTTGTGTACAAAGACTACACCTGATAAGTGTTGCCTAATGTAAAAAAATTTTAGAACGCTTCTTCACATATGAAGCTACGCTTTACTAGCATTACTTTTGGTATTTTTTAAAAGCAACACCGTCAAACGTAGTCTAACATTTTTAGGAAATTCACACAAAACTTTCCCACTTAAACTATTACCTCTAAAATTTCTAACTTACAATATTCCCTCTAAAATTTCTAATTCCCTCTAAAATTTTCCATAGAACGATTCAACCTCACTCTTGGTCTAGGTCTAGGGCTTGAAACCCACAAAGAAAATTTTTTCTTCACTAGATTTTTCAAAAGAAAGGACAGTCCTTGGCACCCAGTCGGCGACGAGATCTGATTTACTTTACTCGACTTCTAAAGACAACAAGAAAGGTCCGTCATTCGAGTTTTATCGATTTTTTGAAACCAGTATAGGGTTTATTCAAGTCAGTACTCGATTTTTGCATACATTCTCTGCTTTTATTTGGTATGTGCATTTAATTGGAGAAATTACAGTAATTAGTTGTATTTTTGAATGTATTGTAAGTGGAATTTTTTTTTATTCTGGTCGCAATGTGATGGTATGGAAGGAATTCACAATGGAGGTTTCCCGCTGCAAGGATTATCCTGATCTCGGAAGGATGCTTTTGAAACTTAATGATGTAAAATCTCCATCTTTGAAGCTACAGAAAGATGCATACGTTCCTCCTTTTTTGTTTTTCCTTTTTCCAGCACTCTCCTTGTGGTTCATGACACTAAAATCTGGTTCCTGAACTGCACTATTTTTTTTGATACTGCAGTGCCATTCTTTTGCGTTTTTGTTCTAAAATAGTAATGTATCTTATGTGGATTATTCTTCTTTGGATGTTAAAGAACCATCATCTTTAACTGTCAATTTTCTTGAACCCTCTGTTGATCTTTAAGCTAAGTAGAATGACCACTTGCCAAAG
>NW_017675981.1:15180-22310 GCF_001879085.1 Nicotiana attenuata | reverse complement strand
CAACCCTAACCCCCCCCACCCCCCCCCCCCCCTTAAATAACCTAACTCTGAATACATCAAAGATCTACACTTATTTCCTGATGACAAAGTTAAATCTCATATTTCTATAGCACTTATGTTCCAGAAATGTGCATTATTTTCATTCATAAAGATTGAGTCCTTGATAGGAATATAAGCATTCTTTTTTTTTCTTTTCTGTTTATTAGCAGTGTTTTTTTGAAATAGAGGAAAATTCTAGTTTAGCGTCCTAATTTCAATTTTATGGCTTCTTTATTATGATCTCTTTTTGTTGTTATTCCAGAATGAGTACTTTTTATTATTACTCTTTTTGAAACACGCAACAGGCAAATGTTGCTCTATTTTCTTCACAAACAAGCTGCCTAACTTACCCCACTCTTCACCAACCTAGAAAACTCAAAATAAAGAACAATACAAAAAGAGAGAAGCTTCAAAATAAGGAGAGAGAAAAGATATGAAATACTACTTAATTATGTTTAAAAGAATAAACAGTAGCTCACTGTAGAGTTATTGCTTAATATTCACATGATTCTCGTGCTTTACTGGAACTTTCTATGTGGATAACAACTTCAAAAATTGAGTTCTCCTCCATTTGAATTTGATTAACCTTGACTATTTGGTTTTTAAATACAAGCTGCTCTTTCATTTCAAGAAAGTTGACCCACTTAACTTCAACTCTTTTTTATTGTAATATAATATAATATTTTAAGTTTATATTATGTGCACTTATACTGTAAGTCTTGTTACTGATATTTCAAATATTTAGTAGTTGAACAAAGTTAGAGAACTAAAAAGGAAAAAGAGAAAGGTGAAATAGTATAGTATACTCCACTAGAACAAATCAGTTATATAGCAGTTATATCTCATACATATAACAGACGAAAACACATGTAATTTTCCGTGTTCGTCTGAACAAATATAAGCCTTGAGATTGCCATCTATAAAAAGGACCAAGAATTAGCTGAAGTTTCAAAAATAATTAACTTCTCCAAACGATTTCTTCTTTTAATTTTTTCCCCGAATTTGTTATCTTTTCTCCTAATTCTACAACACTACCAACAAAACAAACATTCTCCCAATTTCATCCATCAAAACCCTAACTCGAAAATTTTCGATTCTTGTGTGGGTTAATTGATATTAAAGAGCAAGAGATTTAGTTCAAGAAATCTGAGAGAGGAAGTAGCAAACTTCAGCACAAATCACAGGTACAAACACAACTCACAAGCCAACAAATGCCAAAACCAAAGAGAGAAAGGATTAAAAGCTAGAACTGAGGAGTAAAGCTGATATAGAGCAATAATCGAGCAAAATAACTATGAATCAAACTCAAATCTGAACTTCAAGAAGAAATTTTTACCTGATTTCGAATTGGTCTTGTGATAGATCGTTTCTCTACTTGATTTTTCTTGTGTCTGCTTTGCTAAGGGATATATTGAAAGAGATACAAAGGTGAAAGATCATAAGGATATATGCAGTTACTGCTCACAACCTGTTTGACCAGCAACTGTGCAACTCCAGTTCATGCAGTTCTTTCACAAAAAGCTGCACCACACATGAGTTTATTATACATATAATTTGCAATATGATTCAGAGTTGCAATCTTCTATCGATGAAAGGAAGCTTTTTATTTCTTAGTTAACTCATGATTGTTTAAAGCTCACTGCAGCATTCTCTCCGGATATTAAAACCACCACAAAGTATTTGCTTTCTTCTGATTTATATATGGTTTTTGGTATCATAGAGCAGTCACTGAGTACTTACTGCTCAAGTGGTTGCTCAAAGTTAAAGATCCATTATTTTGCCACTTTTAATTAGTGGAACCTCTGTTAAGCAATTGATTGGTTGTGAAATAGCAAGCAACTGAAGCAAAACACACACAAAAAAAAGAAGTACAGAACTGGGAATGATATTACTAACAAAGACAGAACAAGAGGCTGAAAAAAAAACTTTAGCCCGAGAGCTTAGGTCTAGTGGTAAGTGTCAGCTTGTCATGAGTGGATTAGGTTTGAAAACTATCACACCCTAGTATTTAAGTAGAGAAGGATAAAAGGACAAGCTCAATACCCATCATTTTTTGAAGCGTGCACCACTACCTAGGAGGTTTCTCATTTATTGGGAAAACAAAGAACTTTAGAATGTAAGGAGTAAAATAGGACAGCCATGAACCAAAATAAAATTAGAGAAAAATATGAGATGAGAACCTGCAAAAATCATTGAGCTTCACAATTAACCAAAAGAATACAAAAGAAAAAGAGAACCTGCACAAACCATTGAGCTTCACAATTACCAAAAGAATGCAAAAGGGAAAAAAAAAGAGGAGAAAAGAGAAGGAGATCTAAGAAGAATGCAGAGAACCTAAAACAAACCTAGGAAAAAAACGAAGGAAAAAGATGTAAAGATAAGGGCAACATTGATTGGAAGTGAAACATATCTGCAGCTTGAGAGCACAAAGACGAATAGAGACCTAAGTTAAACATATCTGCAGCTTGAGAGCACAAAGACGAATAGAGACCTAAGTTATTATCTTGTCAAAATACACCTGGACCCTGGTGTTGTCTAATAGTTACACGCAGAGCTCTGTATAAATAAATGAAAGCCACGTATATAATATCAGTGAGAGATGTTCTAAAATGACTAAATTAACCTCGACCTTTATAGAAAAGACACAAAAACACATGTCGAAACTCAAGCTCTTCTAATATATAGAAAACTAGTTAGGGATGGCCTGTGCCAGCACAAGCCCAATATTGTGAAAGTTGAAACTATTAGGATTGAATCAGCTATACAACATCATATGTGTTTTGGATTCGGATTGAATCGGCACAAGCAGTTAAACTCTACGTGCTTAACTGCTGGCTATTATGTACATATATTTGGATCAAAATATACATTCTTTACATCCATGACAGTAAATGGTTCGGACAACATCTGTAGTATTTACATCATATACAGCATAGCTATTTATATATTAGCTAACTATCTACATATTAGGTAACGGTGCTGCATGAAACTGTGGTGTTTAGTCTTCTTTGGCTTTCTCTGTGCATGTATTGCAAAAAAAAAACGAAACCTGACCCTGTTAAACAAAAAGAAGCACGAGAAATCATCTGTCTATTGAACTGTTGAGGGTAAATTCAGTTGGAGACCAAATAGGTTTGGTTGGATATTTTATTTTTCTAAGTTTGAGTGGTGTCAAGAAAGTCACTTATTGATTGTTTTTGAGAAGAAGAAATGGAAGTCTGATGAAGACGCAGTTAAGATTACAAATCATTTATTTCATAAACACATTTCTAATGTCCACTCAGGATCAAAAGATATTTATAAAGTTAAAACGTAGATTTCCATCTTGTCGAGAGTGGTGAGTATGTGTCGTTTCCCATGGGGTAAGACTGCGTTTCGAGCTTTAATGAAGTTCGGCGAGGGACATGTTGAGGAAAAGTTTTGAGTTTTATAGGATTGGTGATTTCCTCTTGCACTACAGGTGTGGTTATATGAAATGTTGCACTGTAGTTGAATCAAAAAGTTTGTTGTTCGCGTTGGAGATCATACCCTAGCATATTGATTGGGAAATGACAAACAGGCCACGCGTGAGGACTTCTCTACTGGTTTCTTCAACAACCACAGGGAATAAGGTCACATCTTTTAATGTCTTGATGGGATATACATTTATAAATACACTGTAATTCATATGATACATCAAACATATAGTTTTTATACATCTTTGATACATAGGAAGCTGAATCATTTTGGTTACACTTTGTAGTTTAAAAAATTCTTCTCCGACAATTGAAGAGCTAAGGAAGATTTAATTTCCTGTTGAAGTTACCGATGAGTGTCAAAAAATATTTGACATCACGTAACAGGGGAAAACTTCCTATTGATGATAGCGATGAATTTTTGTCAGCCATCCCCGAAACACATTAAGGAGCCTGTCGCCACTCCAAAAAAGTGCCAAAAAATGTGCCAAAGTGTCCAACCTTTGATTATGGCCGTGAGTTGCAGAAGTTTGAAAGTGATGTGAAGCAAGTATGTATTGGTCTTTTTTATATATTTTTTTTGAAAGTATTGTTCAAAATTGTATAATTTAAAGTCTAATTAATCTTTCTTATTTGTTTCATCTTGTAGCTCCATAAAGCCAGTTAAATTCCTTCATTGGAATAATGTTTCTGATAAATTCAAGGAGGCTCTTTAAGTTGATAAATTCCAAAGTAATGTGTTTTCTTTTTCCATTTTATGCATTTTCTTTTTATTTTTTAGTTAACTTACTATATCTTTTCTAAAAAATAGCTTTGGTGCAAAGCAACGTCAAATATGGTTGCACATCCAGAGGAAGACACCAGTGGTCGTCAAGACAATAATGGATTTTGTGAGCAATATGGGAGTTTGGTGGCAATGAAAATGTTGAAAATGGAATGGTTTGTCAGGTTGTGTTTAGTTGTTGCCATTTTGCACTTTCCCCCCCTTTTCTTTTCTTTGTTGTTTTGATAATCGATTTCTTTTTAAAAAAAATAGGTCGGCGGAAGTGAAAGGCAAAAGAATGTTTCCACATTCTCAAAGAGATTACAGTGTAGCAGATCAGTTAGGTGTCAATGCCTATGGAAGGACCTTCTGTGTGAAAGTTGACATGTTTATTGCTAAAGTACTTTCACACCAGATGTAGCACATGCTGGCATTATTGGTGAGATTGCCAGATAACGGCGGCAAGGGGAGACAGAGGAAGAATCCTTAGAACAAAAGGTTTCCCTGAAATCCCGACTAGTGTTGTTGTGCGACTGCAAAGTGTTGATGTAGCAGCAGGGAAGACGGAGGAAATCTGAGAAACAAAAGGTTCCTGAATCCCGGACTGGTGTTGTTTTGTGTGACTGGCAAAGTGTTGATGCAACGCAGCAAGTGGAAAGACGGAGGAGAAGAATCTGAGAAAAACAAAAAGGTTCCTAGAATCCGGACTGGTGTTGTTTGTGGCGACTGCAAATGTTGATTCAAGCGGCAGGGGAGAACGGAGGAAGAATCTGAGAAACAAAAGGTTCCTGAATCCCGGACTGTGCCTGTTGTGCGACTACAAGTGTTGATGAGGCGGCAGGGGAGACGGAGGAAGAATCTGAGAAAACAAAAGGTTCCTGAATCTCGGACTGTGCTGTTATGTGCGACTGCAAAGTGTTGATGAGGCGGCAAGGGGAGATGGTTTTCTATACAATGCTGAATTAACCTTCCTGAAGTATCCGCAAATGGAAAAAGAAAGAGATTGTCCTGCAAAAGGCCCGTGCCAGTCTCTGTTCCATTACTGTGTTGGAATTCAGGTTCAGTACTGATGATTGTTGCAATGCGGACGGAGAAAAGACAAATTTATGCTATTAAGCCAATCCTTTTCAAAGCAAAAATCAGACAGGTCTGGCGTTTAACTGCTATTTGTTGAATGTTTTGTTGCGTGGGGTCAGAGAAGGGAAGTCAGGAAGAAGTATGTTTCCAACTTCTGAGTCTTTTCAGTTTTATATTTTAATATATTGTTCAACTTATAGCAATTATATCAAATCTCTGTACTCTTTGTGTGGTATATTTTTACCCAGGAATGAAATTTACCCGAAGCAATGTTAGTGAACTCAATCCTGCTTTTATGATCTTGGTGTATTTCATATTGACAACAAAAAATGGTTTTACAACTTTGGCATATAAAATGGTCAGCTCTTGGATGACTCGGTATGCAAGAACTAACTTTTTGCAGTTTTTTTTTTTAATTTAGCCCAGTGTACAACATGAACACTCAGTCTTCTTAAAGTTAGAACAGATTATTAATTGCTATTTCCTGGCAACAAGAGATAGCAGTGAGCATTCCATTTTCCTTTGTTTTTCTGTGATTTTGTTTGAAAAACATAGCTGGTTAAAAGAGCTTTACGAGCCTTTAGTGATTAAGTTATTTGTTATGTTTTGTTTCAGCACATTGATGTTTTGTTCTATTATCTGAGGAGAAGGGAAGTATGACACAGACCTACCGTAACATCACCACCACATATTGGTACCCTCGACGAGAAAATAATGAGTTGTGGCAGGCGTTTATTGATACACGATGAGACAGGATGTGTGCACTCCGAAAACATGTCATGCAGAGTATATTCAAGGGTTTGTCTGGATGGCAATTGTTCCAATGGCACAACTGTCGAGATGTCTTAATGCCAATTAATGTTGCAGAAAATGGCATTGGATAATGGCTGTGATGTCCTTCTTCAAGGATAGGTGCCATTTATGTGTATGACTCTGTGCGCGGTGGAGCTGCTCATCAAGCCAAAGTTCATAAGACCATGCCAAGTATTCTGTGTTGCTGCAACCTCATTTTTCGTGCACACGCATTTCTATTAAACAAAAAAGAATATCAATTGGCGCATTGGTGTCTAAAATCAAAAGACTTGAATTTACCCTCTTTGATGTAAAACAGGTTCCGAAGGATTGCCTCAAAACAAGTTGAAGCGTATGAATTTCTTTCAACATAATCCTGTCTTGTTTTTAATTTGCATTTGATAGTTGTGTTTTTTTTTTTATTTTTTTGCAAATGATTGCGGTGTATTTGCGGATCATTTTGCCGAGTATTTCATTGAGGCAGACGCTCCTAAAAAATTCAATGCCTAATGCCACACCGCACAGATTGGTGCTCTCTTTGTGGGATATGCTAGAAAGAAGAATGGAACTGAACGCACAAAGTGATGAATGAGATTATTGGTCGACAGAATTAACTCGCGGAAGCAGAAAGAAAGTAGTTAACTTTTTCTTGTTGTAGGATGAACTCTATAATTTTATTTTTGTATTGTGTTCGTTATTTTGTCCATTGTTGTAAGGCGGAATACAGATTTTGTTTTGTGTTTGAATTTTTAGGAATACTTTTAAGAATTGTAATGGCAAATGAGATGTTTTGCTCTGTATTAAAGGTTTAAAGAGTTTCAGTGAGATATTGGATTGTTGTAGTTTAGTTATTTTTGTGTTTTCTCCCTTGATTTTGTGTTGTGGAAATTATAGATATAAATATACGGTAGTTTGTGATCATTGTCCTCTTGCAGATCCATGCATGATACATACATGATACAGATATGATTACACATATGATACATATATGATACACATATGGT
>NW_017675981.1:0-12335 GCF_001879085.1 Nicotiana attenuata | reverse complement strand
TTTTTCAGTTTTATATTTAATATATTGTCACTTATAGCATTATATCAAATCACTGTACTCTTTTGTGTGTATATGTTACCAGGAATGAAATTTACCCGAAGCATGTTAGTGAACTCAATCCTGCTTATGATCTTGGTGTATTTCATATTGACAACAAAAAATGGTTTTACACTTTGGCATATAATGGTCAGCTCTTGGATGACTCGGTATGCAAGAATTAACTTTTGCAGTTTTTTTTTTAAAATTTTAGCCAGTGTACACATGAACACTCAGTCCTCTTAAGTTAGAACAGATTATTAATTGCTATTTCCTGGCACAAGAGATAGCAGTGAGCATCCATTTTCCTTTGTTTTCTGTGATTTTGGTTTGAAAAACCATAGCTGGTTAAAGCTTACGAGCCTTTAGTGATTAGTTATTTGTTATGTTTTGTTTCAGCACATTGATGTTTTGTTCTATTATCTGAGGAAGAAGGGGAAGTATGACAAAGACCTACCCGTAACATTCACCACCACATATTGGTACTTCGACGAGAAAATTAATGAGTTGTGGCAGGCGTTTATTGATACAGATGGAGACAGTGATGTGTGCACTCCGAAACATGTCATTGCAGAGTATATTCAAGGGTTTGTCTTGGATGCCAATGTTCCATGGCACACTGTCGAGCATGTCTTAATGCCAATTAATGTTGCAGAACAATGGCATTGGATAATGGCTGTGATGTCCTTCAAGGATAGGTGCATTTATGTGTATGACTCTGTGCGCGGTGGAGCTGCTCATCAAGCCAAAGTTCATAAGACCATGGCCAAGTATTCTGTGTTGCTGCCTCATTTTTTCGTGCACACGCATTTCTATTTAAACAAAAAAGATATCAATTGGCGCATTGGTGTCTACAAATCAAAAGACTTGATTACCCTCTTTGATGTAAAACTGGTCGAAGGATTGCCTCAACAAGTTGAAGCGTATGAATTTCTTTCAACATAATCTGTCTTGTTTTTAGATTCTGCAGTTTGATAGTTGTTGTTTTTTTTTATTTTTGCAATGATTGCGGTGTATTTGCGGCATCATTTGCCGAGTATTTCATTGAGGGCAAGACGCCTCCTAAAAAATTCAATGCCTATGCACACCGGCACAGATTTGGTGCTCTCTTGTGGGATTATGCTAGAAAGAAGATGGAACTGAACGCACAAAGTGATGATGAGATTATTGGTCGACAGAATAACTCGCGGAAGCAGAAGAAGTAGTTACTTTTTTCATTGTTGTAGGATGAACTCTATAATTTTATTTTTGTATTGTGTTCTGTTATTTTGTCATTGTTGTAAGGCGGATCAGATTTGTTTGTGTTTGAATTTTAGGAATACTTTTAAGAATTGTATGGCAAATGAGATGTTTGCTCTGTATTAAAGGTTTAAAGAGTTTCAGTGAGATATTGGATTGTTGTAGTTTAGTTTATTTTTGTGTTTTCTCCCTTGATTTTGTGTTGTGAATTATAGATATAAAAAATATACGGTAGTTTGTGATACATTGTCTCTTGCAGATACATGCATGATACATACATGATACAGATATGATACACATATGATACATATATGATACACATATGGTACACATATGATACACAGTTTTCAAATATGTATTGATGAAGTCACTTTTATTTGCAAATTTCTAAAACTATTTGAATAGTTTTCTAGCTGCTATGACTGTTTTCCATTAGTTAGCTTTGTTACTACACAAATACAGGCATGAGTAAGAGCCTATACACAGAGATACATAGGTGATATACAAGCGATACATAGATGATACATTTGTGATGCACAAGCGATACATATATGATACAAATATGATACATAGCTGATACAACTTCTTTTTAATCAAACAGATGTATAATATAAACTTGCAACACGATTTTAATTGATAGGTCAAATATTTATTTATATCTTAAATTCAAATGACATTATACAATGATGTAGTTCTTGATATATTGCATTCTTCTAAATCTCTATGATATTCAGTAAAGTAAAATAACAAGTAATTCTAAATTTGACATATTTCATCCTCTCTTTGGATTATTTCTACAAGTTTTCCTGTTGTGACCTTCTTCTCCACACTGTCCACATGAAATCTGTCACGACCCGAATTTCCCACCTTCGGGAGTCGTGATGGCGCCTACTAATGGGAGCTAGGCAAGCCAAATTTAATTACTTGTCCATTAATAATCTAATCCATTTTTAACAATTTATGACCATAATACAAGAACAACGAAATCCAATAATAAGCGGAAGTCTTAACATCTTATTGTGACGACCCGACCCGTTGTCTCATGAGAACCGCTCCGTTTCCCCCATTTCCTGCTTCATTATGCTTCATTATCAGTGTCTTGTGTGAACGAGTTGAATTGGGTTGATTTTTGGAAGGAAATGAGACACTTAGTCTCTTTAAGGAAGGCTTGTTTTGGAAAAGTCAACCGGATGTTGACCTATGAGTTATAGGGCTCGGATGTGGATTCCGACGATTTAGTTAGCTTCGGGGGATGATTTTTGACTTAGGAGTGTGATCGGAAGTGATTTTGGAGGTTCGGTGTAGAATTAGGCTTGAATTGGCGAAGTTAGTATTTTGGCGAATTCCGGTTGATAGGTGAGATTTTGATCCGAGAGTCGGAATGGATCCGAGAGTTGCTGTAGCTTCGTTAGGTGATTTGGGATCTGTGTGCAGAATTTCAGGTTATTCGGAGGTGATTTGGTTGGGTTTTTGATCAAATGCGTGTTTCGGGAAGTTTTAGAAGAACTTAGGCTTGAATCCGATGTAAATTTGGTGTTTTGATGTTAGCTTTGGTGTTTTGAGAGTGCAACTAAGTTTGAATGATCATATGTGACGTGTTAGTATGTTCGTATGCGGTCCCGAGGAGCTCGGGTGAGTTTCGGATAGGTTTGGGCTGCGTTGTGCTCGTTTTTCTTATGCTTCGATGTCGTTTCTTCAAGCATAAATGATATCATATTAAACAAATGAGCTCCGATTACTGTTTTGAATGAAGCATTAGATCCGTATCGTAATTACGGACCCGTAGCAAAAAAAATCGTCGAATTTGGACATCGTATGAGGATTTTATGGCCATTTTACCAAGGTTGCCCAAATTTTCAGGTTAATGACGAAATTGCCCCTGACGGCGTATTAAAAACCTGCACTATTTGCAAATCTTAAAACCTACATATCTCCTTCATTATAAGGTCAAATTGAGTGATTCAAAAGCCTAAATTCATTAGAATTTCACAAGGAATCCATTGGGAGCAGCAGTAAACGCGTGAACAGTATACCTATAATGAGCAGGTCGAGTTTTCTTCCAATTTTTGAACGAGAAGAAGCTTCTGAGGCGATTTTTAAGAGAGAAAATCAGTGGGTATCACAGAGGTAAGTGATTTGATTATTAAAACTCGTTTATGGGTGATTATAGACCATAATCCCAGCCTTTAATTCATGAAAAACAGTAGAAAAATAGGATTTTGGGGCCTGAGATTATGAGACCTTTAGGGGTCGATTTGAGGGGTCAAACGCGCTCCGATTTTGGTGTTCTTTATATGTACGGAATCGGGAGAAGATGAAGAACACTTTTATGTAAAAATTTCTGAGTTTCGAGAAGTGGGCCCGGGGCTCGGGTTTTGTCAATTTCGGGATTATTGATGTTTTTCGATTATTTTCGATTGGGTATTGATGCTATAGCATAATGTGACGTATTTATTGTGGTTTTGGTCAGATTCGACGCGCGAGGAGGTCGATTTGAGAGGCAAGGGCATAGCTAGCTAGGATTTTGGCCGGCTTGAGGTTAATAATAGATGTAAATGCTGTGTTGAGGGTTTGAAACCCCGAATTTGCACATTATAGTGCTATGTTGAGGTGACTTGCACGCCGGATAACGGACGTGGGGTAGAGCACCGTCGGGGATCGTGACTTGGTCCGTCCCGCTTAATAAAATTACTACCTAATTGATTGAAGCTTAGTGAGATCCTTATAAAAATGGATTAATTGTCATAATTTGGCCTCGTGCCAACTGATTGAATCCTTCAGGGATTGTTTTTTACTGGTTTCTTACCATATTTTCAGACAATTGAACTCAGTCCTAGTATTTAGTACTGTTTTGCAAACTCAGCCACTTTTTCTCAAAACTTGGAACTTAAATAATATTTCTAATGAAGTTTGGGCTGAATATTTCTATATTATTGTGCCCGAGGGGCTTATATGATTCTGGACTGAGTATGGGATCGGGCTGCGCGCCGCAACAGTATTATATTGATATTGATATGAGGCTTAGGGCCTAATGGATGCCACGAGATGGCTTGATATTGCGCTTGGGCCGTAAGGGGCCCCTCCCGGAGTCTGCACACCCCCAGTGAGCGCCGTCGACGATAAATAAATGGAGCGGGCTGCACGCCGCAGCGGGTACTAGAGAGTATCGTACTATTTGTTGCATGTCTTAATTGATTGTCATTCATTTACTTATCTGTTGCAGCATCATTGTTTTCATTGGTTTATTGAGTTGACATTATCTGGATTAAACTGCTGTAATTATAGCTTACATTGTGCCTATCCAGGATTTCTTACTCTCAACCCTTATTTATGTTTATTACTCTCTGGGTTGGAAGTACTCACATTACTCCCTGCACCTTGTGTGCAGATCTATGTGCACCCACTGAGGCTGAGTGAGGATTTCTCTGCCGAGCATCATATTTGGGAGCATCAAGGTAGCTGCATGGCGTCCGCAGTCCTGATCTTCCCATCTAACCTATTTGCTTTATTTCCGCATTTCTTTAGAGCAATATGTAGTAGGTTGACACCCGTGTATTAGAGGCTCAGACTTGTGATACCGGATTTGTCGGGCTGTGTAGTAGTATTTCTACTTGGGTTTTCCGCATGTTTTAATTATATTTCAGAGTTTCAGTATTATGACTTAGTAATTATTTGTGTTAATTGAATCATGAACTGCAGAAAAAGGGTTAAGGTTGTTGAATTGGTCGGGCTTGCCTAGCAGTGTGTTGGGCGCCATCACGACCGGGGTTGGGGTCGTGACAGTGCAGAAGCGAAAAAGAAGCCGCAGATGCGGCCAAGAGGAAGCAGGGCTGGTACTGCAGAAGCGCTAAGGGAGCGCACCTGCGCTATCGCAGGTGCGGGCATGTTGTCGCAGATGCGGAAAATGGGCTTCTAAGTGAAAACCACAGATACGGTGCTTTGGACGCAGATGTGGTACCGCAGGTGCGAAAAGCCTGGGTCAGAAATATAAAAAGACTCCCTTCGCGATTTTGGTCATTTTTCTCAAATATTTCAATTCAGGGTGGAACTTTTGAGAGCAATTTCAAGGGAGATTTTCAGAGGGATTCATTGAGGTAAGGTCCTTGGTTCCTAAGCTCATTATTATGGTGATTTTTATCATTTTAAGCATGAAAATTTAAGGAAAATCAGTGGTAAATTGGGGGTTAGGGCTTGGCTAATTGGAGAGTTTGAGTGGTGATTTGAGGGACCATTTGAGGTCCGATTTTGGTACTTTTGGTATTTCTAGACTCGTGAGAGTATGTGGATTCTAAAAATGTAAATTTACCTGATTCCGAGACGTGGGTCCAGAGGGCATTTTGGTCATTTTACCTAATTTTTGCGTATTAGCTTAGAATTTATTTGTAGAATCAGTTACTTGAAGTGTTATTTACATTATGCAATAGAATTGAATAGATTTGCGCCATTTGGATTCGAGTACTCGTGGCAAGAACGTGGTTTCGGGTTGATTTTGAGCCGGTTCGAGGTAAGTGGCTTGTCTAACCTTGTGTGGGGGAAACTCCCCTTAGGATTTGATTTGTTGATAATTGAAAAGCCTTGTACGTGAGGTGACGAGTGCGTACTTGTGCTAATTGTTGAAAATCCATTTTCTTTAAGTAACTATAAATGTGATTTCCTTTTTCCTATTCATACCGTGTGTAATTTAAGCCTGCTATTAGCTTAGGGAAGCATGTCTAATTGTCTTAATTGCCTTATTTGCTTAAACTGCCTTATTTGGATTATGTGTGGCATGCTAGGTTAGAAATACCTATTTTTACCTTGGTATGAAATTAGAACTGAATTGAGTATTCTTCGTGTTGTTGCTGCTTGTTTACTTTGGGGACTACGGATTCGTATTCCGGGAGATCCCCTGCACCTGTATTGATTTGGACTGTAGTGCGGGATACCGAGAGATCCACAGCACGTATATTGAGGATACTAAGAGATCCTTGGGATACTGAGAGATCCCCAACATATATTTTAAGGATACTAAGAGATCCTCGGGATATGAGAGATCCCCAGTACACATATTGAGGATACTAAGAGATCCTCGGGATACTGAGAGATCCCCCCGGTTGTTATCTCTGCGTTGAGTTGTATTTATTTTTTTGATTTCTATGTCTCTGTTAAAGTTGCTGTTGTTCTTTTATCCTGTGTTACTTTTACTGTTGCACTTAAGTATATTGTCTTATTCTACACTGTTATATCTTGTATTTTCCTTTAATCTCAGTAGGGCCCTGACCTTCCTCGTCACTACCCGACCGAGGTTAGGCTTGGCACTTACTGAGTACCGCTGTGGTGTACTCATGCCCTTCCTGTGCATGTTTTTCATGTGCAGATCCAGGTACTCCCACTCAGTCTTATCACGCTTGAGGAGAGGCGTTTTGTAGAGACTCCAAGGTATATCTGCCGCGTCCGCAGACCAAAGAGTCCCTTTCTATTCTCAGTATTAGTATAGCCTTTTCGTATTTTCCCTTATTGGTAGACATTCTGGAGTTAGAGTTTATTATGTAATCTTTTAGCTTGTGATTCATGGGGTTCCGAATTTTGGGAGTGTTAGATTGAGATTTTGTACTGATATATGCCAGGTAGCACCTTAAACTCTGTTTAACCTTGTTATCTCATTTTTTTTTCTTCCGCAATTATTTTTTTTCCTTTTTTTTATTCCGCATTTGTTAGTCTTACCTAGTCATAGAGACTAGGCGCCATCACGACAGTTCACGGAGGGCGAACTGGGGTCGTGACAAGTTGGTATCAGAGCTCTAGGTTCATAGGAGTAATGAATCACAAGCCGGTTTATTAGAGCCTCGCGGATCGGTACGGAGACGTCTGTACTTATCTACGAGAGGCTATGTAACTATTAGGAAAGTTCCACTTCATTTGATTTCCTTGTCGTGCGAGATTTTTGATATCACAATTCTAAACCTCTGTCTTCTATTCTCTCACAGATGGTGAGGACACGTGCTACCCGAGATGATCAGGCACCCGCACCCCCTGCTGGAGCCATCAGAGGCCGGGGCCGGGGTAGAGGCCGAGGATGCGCACGTGGTGCAGCCAGAGCACCCGCACGAGCTGCCACCGAGGTGCCACCAGGAGTTCCAGCCGGAGTCCAGACACCTGATACGTCTACTACTACTACTCCAGCACTCCAGGAGACTCTGGCGCAGTTTATGACTATGTACACTACTCTAGCTCAGGCAGGGTTGCTTCCCTTGCTGTAGCTACATCCCAGGCCGGGGGAGGAGCACAGACTCCCGCCGCCCACACTCCTGAGCAGCGAGTGCATATTGATCAGGTCCTAGAGATTATTCCTGTACAGCCGGTAGCCCCAGCTCAGCCCGAGGAGAGAGTAGTAGCTTCAAAGGAGGAGCAGAAGAGGCTTGAGAGGTTCAAGAAGTATCAGCCTCCTATATTCAATGAACTAGCCTCAAAGGATGCTCTTTCTAGAGGAGTGCTACCGTATCCTCCGTACCATGGGTATATCCGGATCGAGCGGGGTTTCCTTCACTACTTTTCAGCTTCGAGGGGCCGCCTATCAATGGTGGCATGCTTATGAGTTAGACAGTCCGGATGAGGCAGCTTCCCTGACTTGGGCTCAGTTTTCAAATATGTTCACGAGAGAGTATGTTCCCCAGAGTCTCAGGGACACTTGGCGCGCAGAATTTGAGTATTTGCGCCAGGGTACTATGACTGTCTCAAAGTATGCTGTCCGTTTCACCGACTTGGCTAGACATGCACCAGCTTTGGTTTCTATTGTTCGCGAGAAGGTTCGCCGGTTTATTGAGGGGCTTATTCCCAGCATCAGGTCTAGCATGGATCGTGAGTTGGAGATGCATATTTCTTATCAGCAGGTGGTGAGCATTGCTAGGAGGATTGAGGGTATGCATGCTAGGGATAGAGAGGAGAGGGAGGTAGGGGTGTGCATTCGAATCGGTTTATCGATAAATCGAATCGATTATTTGTTATCGGTTTATCGATTTATCGATTTCGATTTCGATTTCGAAATTTTTCTTATCGAGTTATCGATTTCGATTTCGATTTTGTCCTCTTCGGTTATCGGTTTATCGACAAACCAATAAGATATACTAAAGACAATTTTTTTTAACCCTTATTCTATAACACCCTTTCCTTTACCCTAAGTCCCTAACCCTATTATTTTCTCTACCACATTTAAGGAATGATCATATTTAAAGCTCAAGGGAATGAAGTTCAAATTAATGGAAAACATAATTAGCCGTGATGATGTATTGATGTATTTTGTTTTTTTATACCGTTGGAGTGTTGGTGGCATACATTTGATCCCTTACTTTAGTTTCGTTGCATGTGCTTGTTGACACAACTTTTATGTTATAAACGGTGTTCGTCTTATTTTAGCTTCTTTTTGTCCATAATAGTTAGGCGTGTTTATAGCGATATACTTTCCGTGGGATCCCACAAATTTTTTTATTGGTGTAATCGATAGCCGAATCGATAAGCCCCAAAAATCGATAAATCGAAATCGAAAAAATCGAAACCTTATTGAAACGATAACGATAAGCATATGTACAAATCGATAATCGATAAGTAATAATCGATAAGGGTCAAAATTGAATCGATAAATCGAATGCACACCCCTAGAGGGAGGCCAAGAGGTCTCGAGAGTCGGGTCATTATTCTGGTGCCCGTGCCCCAGCTGCAGGTCGTCATGGTAGGGGTTATATGAGTCGCCCTGTTCATTTAGCTCTCCTAGCAGCCAGTGGTGTTCCAGCTCCTCCTAGACCTCAGGAGCCTTATTATGCACCTCCAGTATCTAGTGCGCCTCCTGCACGGTGTGCTTCTAGTGGTCAGTCCAGCAGACCTGGCCCGAGCCAGTCACAGCCGCCACGTCCTCCCATAGCTTGTCTTGAGTGTGGTGACACACGCCATGTGGTGAGGGGTTGCCCTAAACTTGGGAGGGCTGCACCTCCACCGACTTCTCAGCCACAGCGCGCCCCGCAGAGTTCTCAGGTTTTGATCACAGCACCAGTTGCTACCCCACCTGCTCAACCAGCTAGAGGTGGAGGTCGGGGAGGTAGGGGTCGCCCTCGAGGGGGAGGCTAGGCCAGATACTATGCCCTTCCTGCCCGTACTGAGGTTGTCGCCTCCGATTCGTCATCACAGGTACTATCTTGGTCTGTCACAGAGATGCGTCGGTTCTATTCGATCCAGGATCCACTTATTCTTATGTGTCCTCTTATTTTGCCTCGTATTTGGGCGTATCTCGGGATTCTTTGAGTTCTTCTGTTTATGTTTCTACTCCTGTTGGAGATTCTCTTGTTGTAGACCGTATTTATCGGTCGTGTTTGATTGCTCTTAGTGGTTTTGAGACCAGAGCCGATTCGTTATTGCTCAGCATGGTAGACTTTGATGTTATTTTGGGCATGGACTGGTTGTCACCCCATTATGCTATTCTTGATTGTCACGCGAAAACCGTGACGCTGGCTATGCCAGGTGTACCGCGAGTAGAGTGGAGGGGTACTTTAGATCATACTTCCAGTAGAGTTATTTCATACCTTAAGGCTCAGCGTATGGTTGAGAAGGGGTGTGACACGTATCTAGCTTATGTGAGAGATGTCAGTAATGATACCCCTACAGTTGATTCAGTCCCAGTAGTACGGGATTTCTCTGATGTGTTTCCGGCTGACCTTCCGGGCATGCCGCCCGATAGAGATATTGATTTTGGCATTGATCTGCTGCCGGGCACTCAGCCCATTTCTATTCCTCTGTACCGTATGGCTCCTCCTGAGTTGAAGGAGTTGAAGGAGCAGTTACAGGAATTGCTTGATAAGGGTTTCATTTGGTCCAGTGTATGGCCTTGGGGTGCTTCTGTCTTATTTGTGAAGAAGGTTGGTTCTATGCGTATGTGTATTGATTATTGCCATTTGAACAAGGTTACAGTGAAGAACCGTTATCATTTGCCCCGTATTGATGACCTGTTTGATCAGTTACAGGGTGCTTGTGTGTTTTCTAAGATTGACTTGCGTTCAGGCTATCATCAGTTGAAGATTCGGGAGCTAGATATATCGAAGACTGCCTTCAGGACTTGGTATGGTCATTACGAGTTCCTTGTTATGTCGTTTGGGCTGACTAATGCCCCAGCAGCCTTCATGCATCTGATGCACAGTGTATTCCAGCCATATCTTGACTCATTCATTATTGTCTTTATTGATGACATTCTGGTATATTCCCGAAGTCGGGAAGATCATGAGCAACACCTAAGGACAGTGCTCTAGACTTTGAGAGAGAAGAAACTATATGGTAAGTTCTCAAAATGTGAGTTTTGGTTGGATTCCGTGGCATTCTTGGGTCACGTGGTCTCGAGTGAGGGTATTCAGGTGGATCCGAAGAAAGTGGAGGCAGTTCAGAGTTGGCCCACACCATCCTCAGCTACAGAGATCCGCAGTTTTCTTGGCTTGGCGGGTTATTACCGTCGATTTGTTCAGGGATTTTCATCTATTGCATCACCTATGACCAGGCTGACCCAAAAGGGTGCTCCGTTCCAGTGGACGGAAGAGTGTAAGGAGAGCTTTCTGAAGCTCAGACAGCTTTGACTACAGCCCCAATTTTGATATTGCCTACTGGTTCGGGATCTTATGCGGTCTATTGTGATGCCTCGAGGGTTGGCCTTGGAGCGGTATTGATGCAAGACGGTAGGGTGATTGCCTACGCGTCCAGACAGTTGAAGGTACATGAGAAGAATTATCCTGTCCATGATCTCGAGTTAGCTGCTATTGTTCACGCCTTGAAAATCTGGCGTCATTATTTGTACGGTGTGCTTTATGAGATTTATACTGATCACCGGAGTTTGCAACATCTGTTCAAGCAGAAGGACCTTAATTTGCGTCAGAGGAGATGGCTAGAGCTGTTGAAGGACTATGATATCACCATTTTATATCACCCGGGCAAGGCCAATGTGGTGGTCGATGCTTTGAGCGGCCGTGCAGAGAGTTTGGGGAGTTTGGCCTATTTACCAGTAGCAGAGAGGCCCATGGCGATGGATGTCCAGGCCTTAGCCAGCCAGTTTGTGAGATTGGATCTTTCGGAGCCCAATCGGGTTCTAGCTTGCATGGTCTCTCGGTCTTCCTTGTTTGATCGTATCCGGGAGCGTCACTTTGATGACCGTCATTTGCTTGTCCTCAAGGACAAGGTTTGCATGGCAATGCCAGAGATATGACTATTGGTGATGACGGGGTATTGAGGATGCAGGGTTGGGTTTGTGTACCCAATGTTGATAGACTTCGAGAGTTAATTCTAGAGAAGGCCCATAGTTCGCGGTATTCCATTCATCAGGGTGCCGCGAAGATGTACCAGGATTTGAGACATCACTATTGGTGGAGGCGGATGAAGAAAGATATAGTTGGGTTTGTAGCTCAGTGCCTTAATTGTCAGCAGGTGAAGTATGAGCACCAGAGACCGGGTGGATTGCTTCAGCAGATAGAGAATCCGGAGTGGAAGTGGGAGCAGATCACCATTGACTTTGTAACTGGGCTCCCGCGGACTTTGAGGAAGTTCGATGCCATTTGGGTTATTGTGGATCGGCTGACCAAGTCCGCGCATTTTATTCCTGTGTGTACCACCTATTCTTCGGAGCGGTTGGCGGAGATTTATATCCGGGAGATTGTTCGTCTACATGGTATTCCAGTTTCCATCATTTCAGATAGAGGTACTCAGTTCACATCACGATTCTGGAGGGCCGTTCAGCATAAGTTGGGTACTCGGGTGGAGTTGAGTACAACATTTCACCCTCAGATGGACGGACAGTCCGAGCGCACTATTCAGATTCTTGAGGATATGCTCCGTGCGTGTGTGATCGAGTTTGGAGGGTCTTGGGATCAGTTCTTGCCATTGGCGGAGTTTGCCTACAACAACAGTTATCAATCCAGCATTCAGATGACACCATATGAGGCTTTGTATGGTAGGCGGTGTCGGTCCCCAGTGGGTTGGTTCGAGCCGGGCGAGGCTAGATTATTGGGCACAGACCTAGTTCAGGACGCTTTGGAGAAGGTTAAGGTGATTCAGGATAG
>NW_017675980.1:0-54798 GCF_001879085.1 Nicotiana attenuata | reverse complement strand
CTCTTACTTAGCATCTATTGCCTAAACAACTAGCATAAAAATAGATCACGTATTTTTAGAACCACAAAATCAAATCTAATTGTAATTACCATTTTCAAGGTAAACAATGGTCATGTGGTACCATACATAATAAATACATACATTATTATTTTATTAAAACATCCATTTAAAAATACATATATTTTCTCAACTTCTAATTTTTCTAATCTCGTATAAAGAGCACAAATTCTCGTACGCTTAATTCTTAAAATGGTAAAAAGATAACCTTCTTTTCTTGTGATAAAATAATTACTATCTTTACAATAAAGAAAATCTCATAAATTTTCTCATGTTATGTGTATAATTTAAAGCATATTCGAAAGTAGTAATATTAATAATTGTATAAATTCATATTTTTCAAACTTTTTTTCTACAATAAATATTCCACTCAAAATAAATACCATATCAAAATGTATATATAACGGTATCAAGGTTGTTAAATGTACGGGGTGTAACAGATTCATTTCGGATGAACAACTCCTTTCCATGTCTTTGACCGGGATGCCTTGGTTTGCCGATTTGGCTAACTATCTTGTTAGCGGAATTGTCCCGAATGGGTTCTCTTCAAACCAAAGGAGTAGCTCAAATGGGACTGCTTGGATTATTATTGGGATGGGCCATATCTTTTCAAAATTCGCACCGATGGTGTTATCCGGAGATGTGTTCTAGAAGAAGAGCAATTGTGTATTCTTGAAGCTTGTCACTCCTCACCCTATGGTGGTCACCATGGTGGGGCGAGAACTGCTACAAAGGTTCTAAGTTGTGGATTCTACTGGCCTACCTTGTACAAAGATGCTAGAGAGCTTGTAAGCGGTGTGATGATTACCAAAGAGTCGGTGGGATTTCCAAAAAGAATGATATACCTCTCACCACCATCCTTGAGATTGATATTTTTGATGTATGGGGCATCGACTATATGGGTCCATTTGTGAGTTCGTGTGGGAACACCTCTATTCTTGTTGATGTGGATTACATTTCCAAGTGGGTTGAAGCTGTGGCTTTTCCCAACAATGAAGCACGGAGTGTGGTGGATTTCTTAAAGAAAAACATATTCACAAGGTTCGGCACCCCAAGGGCCATTATCAGTGATGGGTGTTCTCATTTTTGCAACAAATCCTTTGACACTTTACTCTCCAAGTATGGTGTCACTCAAAAGGTGTCAAACCACTATCACACCCAGGCAAGTGGACAGGTTGAGGTCTCCAACAGAGAGATCAAGCGTATTCTATCCAAGTCTGTCAATGCAAACCAGACTAATTGGTCAAAGAAACTTGATGATGCTTTATGGGCCTATAGAACAGCTTACACGACTCCAATTGGTATGTCTCCGTACCTCTTGGTGTTTGGGAAAGCATGTCACCTCATGGTGGAATTAGAGCATAAGGCCATGTGGGTGTTGAAGAAGTTGAACCTAGAGTGAGATGTAGCTGTCAATCTTCGGGTGGAGCAATTGGACGAACTTGATGAGTTCCGGTTCCATGCTTACTCCAGTTTGTCATTGTATAAGGACAAGATGAAGTACCTACATGATAAGTATATCCGGAACAAAGAATTCAAAGAAGGTGACCTTGTTCTCTTATTCAAATCTCGATTACGGCTGTTTCCAGGAAAGCTAAAGTCAAAATGGAGATGTTCCTTTGAAGTGGTGAATGTAACTCCTTTTGGTGCTCTAGATTTGAAAAACAAGAATGGTGAGATCTTTAGAGTCAATGGGCAGCGAGTGAAGCACTACCTTAGTAAGGTTGATGATGGCCACATTGTGGCATTGATCCATTTCAAGTGAATAATGGTAACATGCGTCGTGCCGTGACATAAGGCGCTTTTTCGGAGGCAACCCATGTGTTTTCTTTCTTTGGATTTTCTTCTTATATTAGGTATTGTTTTGGATTAAATGGTTGTGAACTATATGTAGGAATTGGTTGTGCAATGCAGAAAATTGACAAGGAAGAAATTTGGCTAAGTTACAAAAGTTCGCGGACCGCGCCCAAAATTTTACGGACCGCGTGAGCACTTCGCGGCCGCATAATTTTTTGCGTGGTTGCGTAGTTGAATTGAGTAAAATGCCAACTCTCTGAAGTTGGCCTGTCAAAATCCCTTCAGAGTTCGCGGCCGCGTTGAAATTTTTGCGGACTGGGTAAATTCAGCGGCCGCGGCCTATATTTCGCGGATCGCGGAATTGTGTTTGAAGCAGATCAACAAAAGGTAACAGAGTGCGGACCGCGACAAAATTTCACGGCCGCACTTAGGTAATGTGGTGGGTCCACTGGGTCTGAGTATAAATAGAAGATCTTGATTCATTTCATAGTTTACGAGCCCTAACTTTTCAAACTCATCTAAAACACTGTGCACCTCTACTTGGTATCAAATTCATCTCATTCTCATCAAGTGTAGATTTCATACCACATTATACAACTGGTATGTTCATCTCAATGATTTGATTTTATCTTTTTGTTTTGTTTTCACTTTGTTTTAATTTTTTTTTTAGTTAGGGTTAAATGCATGCCATAATGTCTAATTAATTCTTAATTGTTGCTTAAATACATGTGGGTAGTGTTTGTATGCCTAATGGGGGTTGGGGTTAGTAACTTTGCATGATTAATTGCTATAATTTTTGCACAATTAGTGAAAACCCTAGTTATCAGTGTTCTTCAGTGCCGATTTCATTTGAATTTTGCGGTCGCGGTCAATTTTCCGTGGTCCGCAATAGGGTATGCGGTCGCGTCCAAAACTATATGGTCCGCGCGACCCTAAATTCAAAGCATTTAGCCTTCGCGGCTGCGGTCACTTTTCCGCGGTTGGTCCTTCGCGGGCGCGCCAAGGTTTTCGTGGTCCGCGCTTTGAAACTTCAGAGAGTTTATCATTTGCCTTCGCAGCCACGTTTAATTTTACGCGGTCCACAATGGTTCATTCGCAGCCATTTTCTATTTTTGGCGGTCCGCGTTTAATCAAATTCAGAGAGTCAGTAGTCTTAGCCTGACCTCTTCGTGGCCGCGTTCACTTTTACGCCGTCCACGATGGGCATTTTGCGGTCGCACTCACTTTTATGCGGTCCGCGCTGCCCTGTTCTAAGAAGCAGTGTATGCATTCCATCTGTACTGTTTTAACACATGCTTGAACCCCTATTATAGCTATATTTCACTGCTTGTATGTTGCAGACAATGGTATGTTACCGAGGTAGAGGTGATACATCCAAAGGGAGGGCAGAACCCTCCCGAGGCAGGGGTAAAGGAATGACTAAGCTACCTCTAGCAGTGCAAAAGTCTATCGACAAATTAAGAGGCTCCATTAAAGCTGCAGATAAAGTCGCAGACCATTCTGAGTCCAGTGAGTATGTCCTATCCTGGGAAGCTTCGGAAGGAGGCTCCGTGCCAACACATATCCCCACACAATTCCCGGGGAGACATCATTTACTTGATGAACCTACCTCCTCTTTTGAGTCGTCTGATGGCTCAGAGGGAGGTAGTGAGGCTTCGGCACCATCTTCCCCACCTGCTACAACATCGGCCTCAATAGCTGCCTCTATTAATATTGATGATGATGACAAGGTCCCGGATGGCAGGAGAGGGGGTGATACCAATATGGGGGGGTTGGCCAGGTCAAGATAGCTCGAGGTGTGGGCTGATAGATTCGTGAGCAAGAAAGCGTATTTGAAATTCCGGAAATGGTAGCCCCAAAGGTCGCTCACCCTTGAGCGACAGACGACAGTTCATAGAGAGAGACCTCCTTCCCCACAATCCAAATGTCAAGAAACAGTTTAAGGAGAGAATAGGGTGGAATTACATTACTTGCAAAGTGATGGATGCAAATGAGTACCTTTTCAAAGAGTTCTATGCAAATGTTGCCCACATAAAAAAGGGCACCACTGTGACAAAGGTCCGGAACTTGAAGGTTCGATTTGATGGCCACACTTTGAACAACTATGCCGGTTTTGAGGATGTGGAAGCCGTGCAATACTTAGAGAAGCTTGCCCTAGATGAAGCAGGCCGTCCATGGCTAGCAGAGATATTAGCCATTCCAGGGACGACACCGGCATGGCTCACAACTGGAGTCCCAATAGCCAGAAACACCCTCAGCTTTGAAGCCAAAGGGTGGTCCATATTTGTGTGCAGCCGGCTGGACCCGTGCCTGCATGATAATGTCCTCCCACTCTCCCGGGCGATCTTGATAGCTTCCATCATGGCGGGGTATCCAATCAATGTGGGGAACCTCATGTATTACCACATCTCCAAGGCAGTTGGATAAGAAGAAAGATCTTATCCCTACCCCAAATTCATCACTATGTATCTCGAGGACCAAGGGGTCAAGAAGAAGCACTATGACACAAAGGTGAAGCCAAAAAAGCCTTTCTCCTGGTATAGCCTCCAAGGACCAGACAACCCTAAAGAAAAGGGTAAAGCTGCTACCTCCACTGGCTAGTCTAAAGAGCCAAGGGTAGTGGCCACCGGGTCAGAGCCTTCCACAGCAGGGGGATCTTCAGCTGCCATGCCTCCTCCTTCATCCAGACCATCCATCACCGTGCCATAATCTGTCTCATTTTCCACTTACCCTCAGACTGCACTGCGGGTTTCTTAGACATTATCGAGCATCAACAACTGGATGCAGGAAATACATCAAAGTTGTCTGTCTTATCTAATGTTGTAGCAGCATAGTCATCCCCAACACAACTTCAGGTACCTCCATCAGTGGAGGACAAATTGAAGGAGCTTCGGGACAACCAGAAGAAGCTCCTGGACAACCAGAAGAAGATCCTGGAGACTCTGGATACACATGGAAAGGTTATCAAGGATCTGGGCAAGCAAGTGAAGAAGTTGAAGAAAACTCAGGCCTCAAAGAATTCAGTGGAGCTGTTGAAGAAGGAGGTAGAAAAGTATACATCTGCCGGAGACATCCCATTACTCTTGGAGGAGCAAGCCCCAGCAGCACAGGCAGCAGAGCATGAGGCTACAGCAACTAGCTAGTCTGAGGAGCCGGTTGCCACTACACATATTGCTGAAGAGATGATCCAGATGCTCCGCAACCCCATGGTCCCCCAGTCAGAGGATTTTGAGATCTAGTCCGAGGACCCGGAGGGAGCTGATGAGCCTATGCAGTCCGAGGACCCCTCTCATGTGCCTAACCCGACGCAGACAGAGACCACATAGGGAGTTTTCTTTACTCTCTAATCCTTTCCCTGATCTTATTTTGATATTAGCATTGATGACAATGCTATCTTTTATTTGGGGGTGGGGTGGTTATCTATTTTGATTTGGTGATGATATGATGACATTAGCATGTGATAACTATGATATTTTTCTTTATCTTTACTTCTCTTTATTTTCACTTTTGGTATGTATATATTCGTTATTTTTACTTTTGGTATGTATATATTCGTTACTTTCACATGCGGTATGTATATAGTTTTACCATTTGATGTATATATTCATTTTCATTGATGTATAAATATATCCAGTTTTATTTCCGTAGTTTACTTCATAACTTCTTTCATAATTTTACTTCATAGCTTCTTATTTCCTTTAGTAGTTTCATTTTAATTTGTTAGCTTCTCTTTACGTTTTATATGAACAATAAGCCTTTGGTTTTCTTAATGCCACAGTTCTTTCCAAAGATGGATGTTGTGTGAACCGGCTGGCTCTTCCCACAATGGATAGCGTGATAACCTTCTTAAGGGATTGAGTCCGTTTTATTTATGTTTTGGTGTAAATAGTAGTAATGAATAAAAGTATCTCAAGCAGGTTTCACTTGGTACTAACACATTTACCTTCGACCTTATGGTTAGAAACAAGTTGATTGGCAAAGAATAGTTCTGTAGTGACCTTTAGACTCTTATGTTGACTAAAACAATCATCGAGTGGTTTCTTTGAGCCATTTGTGATGTTCAATCTTAGCTAGGGTTGTTGTGGGCCCTCGACTCTGTTCTCTTTAACAATCCAACAGCTTGTGAGGTGAGGTATTGAATTGCAAGTCCAAGTTCCGTGCCAATAAGTCTAGAACTTGCCCTGAATGTTTGTCTAGGCGAAATTCTAAGTGTAGCCCGACTTGAGAAATGATTGTAGGCTCTCCTTGATCCAATTTGAAGCTTAAAATCTTCCGTAGCCTACCAATGATGAAAGGCATGGAATGATTAGAAAAGGAGAAAAATGATCGTCATGTGCATTAATGAGTGACAGTGTGTCTCTCTAGTTCCCCTAAGTAAGAAAAAAATGACTCAAAGAGTCAAGAAAGTATGAGCCGAAATGAGAAAATGGAGTGCTTAAGGAAAGATGAAGCCATCATATGCCAATAAGTCCTACCTTGATCCAAAAGCCTTCATTACACTCCCGGAAAAGCCCTATATGATTTCGAGTTGAGTGACTTATATTAGTGGTGATTTACATAAGGGGCAAGCTTATGGTACTTAGAGCCGGAATTGCGACATTCCCTTGAGAGAGATGAGCGTACTTCTTCACAATCCTTGTTTTGAGTGCTACAATATAAAGTGAGATTTGCTTATGGGGAGAAGAGGAGGAAGAGTTTGGGTTCCGCAACGACATACGCAATAGAGTGAGCTTCCTTGATGAATTAAGTCAACTCTTGATGCTCTAGTGTCGCATTAGAACTATGTTACTAAAAAGGTTTTGTGTTGTTGATAATTCATTTGTGTTGAGGATAATTGTTAGTCCCAATTGATGCATGATTGATTCACATTAGGGCAACTGAAATATCCTTCTGTTTTGTTTTAGTGGAGGTGAGAAATACCTTATTTGCTTGAGGACAAGCAAACACTTAAGTTTGGGGGAGTTGATAAGTAGGGATTTTAACCTTTGATTTGCTCTCTTTTACTTGCGTTTTAGGCCAAAAATGCGTAAAGTTCCCAGAAACTAATGTAAAATGCTTGCTTGCAGGAATTGATCAAAATGAGCCAAAGGAGGCATAATCAACTCATAAGGGAGTCAAAATTGGTACAAAAACCAAGATTGGGACAAGAGACCTGAAACACGGACCGCACAAATATTGTGCGGCCGCGGAAGCCACAACGCGTCCGCGATCACAAATATGCGGTCCGCGAAAGGGAGATTCAGAGAGTGCATTTTTAAGCAAAATGTTAAGCGAGGTCCGCGCCAGAAATGTGTGGCCGGAAAGTCTCACCGCGGCCGCAATTGGAATTATGCAAACCGCGGTTGCTAAGGTTCAGAGAATTCACATTTCAATCAAAAACAAGAAGTGCGGTCCGCGTTAGAATTATGCGGCCGCGATGGAAATTATGCGGCCCGCAAAACAAACCTCAACCCCGATCCAGAAGTTAAAAATGCGGGCTGCAATCAGTATTAAGCAGCCGCAAAAGCAAGAATGCGGCCGCAGTAAGAATTACGCGGCCGCGAAACCTCCGCAGGGGTATTTTTGTCTGGAAATTTCAGCTTAGTATAAATAGATCTTTTTGACATTTTTAGGTTAAGTTATGTTTTAGCTGAGCACGTGAGACGGCTAGAAATTTTGTTTTGGGCAATTTTGTACTAGAATTATCTCTCAACATTAGATTTTCATCTTTTAATCTAGTATTAAGAATTTTGTCTTTGTTTCATCTTTGATTTATGTTGTTTCCATGAGTAGCTAAACCCAAGGGTTGTGACCCAACCCTAATGTGGGTATTTGATAGGTATTGCATTTTAGGGCTTGAATGTGTATGGGTTAGTGATATTTAGCCTAGTTCTTGCTAGAACTTTAGAATTAGTGGTTGCAAACACTGATTCTTGCCTTTATGACTTAGTCTCTACTTGAGAAAGAGGGACTACGTCTATGAAAGCTAGGCTAACAACGAATTGGGGTGAACTTCAGAAATTGATAGCACCAATTAAAGGGTTAAACCTAGAGATAGTAATACCCGACTTGAGCTAATATCACTTGTATTGCATGCCCATTTGGACTTGAGAAGGCCAAATTGGGCAAAATCACTCAAACTACCGAGAGGTATAGAGTGAGTACCTGGGTGTGATAGCTATATTACGACCCCAATTAATCACATGATTGCCCTAGACTCTACCACCCGTTAGATATCCACCTAGGTGGAAGTCACTACCTTAGTCCCTTTAAACCCTTGAAAATCAATAACAAAGTATTGTACTTAGTTTCAAATATTGCATGCAATAGAATAGAAGTAGAAGTAGAAACCAAACCAAACATTTGTGGAAGTGTAATTAGATTCAAAGCCCGCATTTGCACGAGGATATACACCTAATTCCAATTATTAACTCCCTGTGGACTCGATCCCAACCTAGTTGCATTAAAACTGCTTCGACCATCCTCTCTACTCAATAGTAGTGTAGGCTTGGACCCGATCAGCTATACCGGTGGAATGATATAAAGAGGAACGTTGCTGAATACGTTGCTTAGTATCCAAAATTCCAACAAGATAAGGTTGAATACCAGAAACTAGGTGTTCTGCTTCAGAATATGGAAATTCTAACCTAGAAATGCGAGATGATCATCATTGATTTCGTTACCGAGTTACCATGATAATGCCGAAGATTTGATTCCATATGGGTTATTGTGGATCGACTCACCAAGTCATCTCATTTCCTACATGTTAAAACTACCTTCTTGACTGAATATTATGCTAAGTTATATATAAAGGAAATAGTTTCACTTAATGGAGTTACAATTTATATCATATCAGATAGAGGTGCCCAATTTATAGCTACCTTCTGGAGATCATTTCAAAAAGGATTGGGTACCAGGATCAACCTTAGCACAACTTTTAATCCCCCAAGAAGGTCAGGACGAACGTTCTATTCAGAAACTCGAGGATATGTTACGAGCCTATGTTTTGGACTTCAAAGGAAATTGGGAGGATCCTCTACCACTCATCGAATTTGCTTACAACAACACCTACCATGCTGGAATTCAGATTGCACCATATGAGGCCCTATATGGATGGAAGTGTATGTCTCCTATCGGCTGGTTCAAAGTTGGTGAAACAAAGTTAATGGGTCCTAAGTTGATGCAACGGGGTGTAGAAAAGGTGAAAATGATTCGAGGTAGATTATTGACTACTCAAAGAAGGCAAATATTTTACTCGGATAACTGATGATGAGATTTGGAATTTGTTGTAGGAGACAGGGTATTCTTGAGGGTGTTGCCTATGAAAGGCGTGATGAGGTTCAGAAAGAAAGGCAAACTTAGCCCCCGGTATATCAGACCATATCGAATTATTCAGAAGGTAGGTCAAGTGGCTTATAAGCTTAAGTTTCCCCTGGAATCAGATGTATTGCATCCGGTATTCCATGTGTCTTTGCTTCGAAAGTTCTTGAGTAATCCTTCCCGTAGTACCCCTATTAAAGATATTCAAGTCACAAAGAACCTATCTTACGAAGAAATTCTGGTGGCTATCCTAGATCGTCAAGTTCGTAAGCTTCAAACCAAAGAGGTATCTTCAGTTAAAGTACTTTGGAGGAACAATAATATAGGAGTAATGACCTGGGAAGCTGAAGAAGATATGAAATCCAAGTACCCCCATTTGTTCCATACTACAGGAGACAACAATGAGACTACTATAATGGGCACAACACAAAATGACTAGAGAAGTTTGCAAGGAGTGACTACGATTCAACATTCGAGGATGAATATTCTAAAAGGAGGGAAATGTTACGCCCGACACTGTTCCCCACATGTGAAGTTGAAGAATAATAAGGTTTTGACACAACTAATCAGCATGCGACACGTTATAAGGACAAATAGGTGGTTATATTTAACCAAAATGCCCCAGCTATCCCACCGGGCGCAGTGGCTGGTGCGGGGCGACTCATTTGGCATATGGGCGGCAGAATTTCCTACACTTGGCATAAAAAGGCAGTGAAGCTCTCTTTGTTTTCATTCTATGGTATATCACCAACTTTAGTTCTTCCAAAATGCTCTTAAACCCCCTTGAGAATTCCTGAATAATCTAAGGAAAAATCAGAAGTGAACCCAACAGGATTTATCGTGAAGAACTTGAGATCGTCACTATAATATATGCTATCTTTTTATACTGATTTATTTGGAGATTCATTAGGGGCGGAATTAATCATCACAAAAGCGTAGGAACTCAGGAAGCGTAGCTAGCTCTTCAATAAGGTATGTAAGATAACTTTCTTTCCTGGCATGATTTGGTGTAAGTGCCTCTCCCTAAAGGATTTCTATGTTGAAAAATTAGTTGGTTCTAAGCCCTTCTTAATAACGTTATTTCTGTTCCAATACATTCTTGTTGGTAACATTTATTTCAAGTCTGAGGTGTTCCTAGATAGTACCCTTAGGTTAGAGAATATGATTCATTCTGAGTTTAATCTTAGTATCTCTTGTAATTGACCTTGCATTGCACAATATATATATATATATATATAGTCGCGCTATAGTCAGCCGGGTACCACACCTATTGAATAACCACTTATCTGTTGGGTATGATGAGACATGATGTAAAATGTGAGGTTACCGAGTCCTCTTAAGGCTGACTACGCTAAGTCCTATTGAGGCCGGGTATAGTCGAGACCTGCTGAGGCTGGGTATGACCGAGTCCTCTATGATGCAAAATATTTATCGAGCCCTATGTGTTCGGGTACGACCGAGTCCTTCTGAGATTGGGTATGTCGAATTCTGTTGAGACCAGGTACAACAGAGATCTCTTGAGGCCGGGTATGATGTGGTAACGATATAAGACCTTATTGAGTCCTCTTCGAGGCCGGGTACGATATGATATGATATGTCCCAAAGAGCGGCTGAATGATATTATATTATGTATTTAATGTATAGCCCCAATAAATGGTTAACTTTTTAACAAACTTGGATACATTTAAGATTTATGATTTCTGTAGTGTATGCCCCCAGTGCCTTATCTTCGATATCTAGGTTGAAACAATATATTCATATCTCTTATGTTATGTCTTTGATTTACACATCTTAATAGTCTTACATAATTAGTACATCTTTCGATACAGATGCCCCTTTGTTCTGGTTGTTGTGTTCATTCCCACAAGTACAATTAGACCCAGTGATATCCCTCCCCAGTAGGTTGATCGCTTCAGATGTTTGTTGTCGCACTCCACTTCTCCAGATTAGGAGTTCAGAAGTCGATAGGTACTGAAAGTATATGTTTCAATCATTTTGGGTATGGTGGGGACTTGTCATGACCAAGTTATATATTTTTGGCACTCTTAGAGGCTTGCAGACTAGTGTTTGGTGTATATGATAATGTTGGTTATGACTTTTGTATACGGATAAAATCGAAAAGCCTGATCTTACGGTCATTGTGACACCTCGTAGCTTCACCTTGAAGGCCCATGATACGGCTCAAGGCCATGACATCGAGGGTTCTTTATGCCCGACCACGGGGCATCATAAATCGATGGTCATCAGGAATAAGCAAGAGGTTCCCTAGGTACGCGGTCAAAACTGACAGCACCTGCAAGAATAGTACCAGTCTGTACCAGACTGTTAGGTGGTTGTACCGGCTACATTTCTTTGTAATAATTACACATGTACCATGTTGAGATTCCCCCCTCCTATATAAAGGGGACCCTTATATTTCTTGGACACATGATATTCAATACAAGAACAAGAACATTCTCTGCTCTCTAACTTAAACATATTCTCCCCTGATTTTATTGCTTATATTTACTACGTTGCCTACGTTTACTGCATTTCATTGATTTGTCTTCATTTATTACTCATCATTGATCATAAAGATCCCCCATCAAAGCTCTTAGAATTGTTAGTCCTTCATCGGCTATCCACAGCCTAATGCTTTAGCTCGACCTCGAGGCCCAGTACAGGCTAGCTCGAGGCCCCGATTCTCGGCTACTCGGTTTGCATAACGTTCTATCTTCAAGATCTTACCTTATTTTCTAGTCTCATACTTAGTATCTATTTCCTAGCAATTAGCATAAAAACAAATCACGTATTTTTTGAACCACAAAATCAAATCTAATTGTAATTACCATTTTCAAGGTAAACAGTTTGGCGCCCACCGCGGGGCTAAAAATAATAGTGATTGTTTTCTTGCTGGTTACTAAATAATGCAAGTTATCCTTCACACTTTTTCTTGTCCAAGAATCTTAGATTTCAGGTCAAAATGTCTAGCTCAGTGAATGAACATGAAAACAACGGTCCTGAGGACCATGGAGAGACTGGTGTAGCCGTTCCACATATCGGTGTACCTGCACGAAGCCCTGAGGATGCACCAGAACCAATTCCCGTGGATGTGGTCTCACGCAACAACCAACATGTCAATATAAGCTCCCATACTAACAGGAGTATACGCCAAGAGAACCAACAGGAAGCTCGGAAAAATCCAGCCCGGGAAGAAGGAGAGGCGGACGGGGGAAACGGAATGAAAAAACCCCTGCACGTCGTTCATCTGATCATCGGAGGGACCGACGTCCCCCAAGGACCCGTGATCAAGCGGGCAAAGGTTTCCGCCGCAATGGAAGGGCAAATTCGGGGCCGCATGCCCGAGGACATCCTTGCCTTTAGTGAAGAGGACTTCGAGAACCTGTCTCATCCCCATAACGACGCGCTGGTAATTTCATTTCTCTTGAATAACTTTAAAATTTCCAGGTAGCTCGGCCAACGTAATCAGGTCGAAGGAGGTAGAGTAGCTCGAATTGCTCGATCAAATCATACCTACCTCCCAAGTCCTCAACGGCTTCAACATGGCCGGCGAAACAATGGAGGGGGAGATCACCCTCCCGGTCAACGTGTCCGACACAGTTCGAAACACAAAATTTCATGTCATCGAAGGTGACATGAGATACAATGCATTGCTTGGAAGGCCATGGATACACATCATGAGGGCAGTACCGTCAACTCTTCATCAGAAGATAAAGTTTTTCGACAGAAGACAGTATAAAAACGGTATATGGAGAACAACATGCGACGAAGGAGATGTTTGCAGTTCATGAGGAGGCACCAACCTCAATGCCCTCCACCTCGGAGGAGCCGGAGGACAAACAGACCCCCGAGAACGACGAAGAAGACTTCCTCGCCCCCGAACCTTCATTGCCCCCAATGAATCGGATGCAAAAAAATCAACAGTTGAAGAGCTGGAGCAGGCCGTTTTGGTCGAGCATCTCCCAGATCGGAAGGTATACCTGGGAATGGGATTAACCCTCAAATGCAGGAAAAAATTCATTCAATTACTTATTAATAACATCGATTGCTT
Source organism: Nicotiana attenuata (assembly GCF_001879085.1). NCBI lineage: Eukaryota > Viridiplantae > Streptophyta > Magnoliopsida > Solanales > Solanaceae > Nicotiana > Nicotiana attenuata. Next base: position 41,594 of record NW_017675980.1, on the reverse strand, counting down.
TGCGTGGTCCCATTTAGATATGAAAGGGATCCCGCCGGAAATAACCACCCATCAACTAAGTGTCGACCCCATGTTCAAACCAGTGAAGCAAAAAGAAGACCTCAGTCCGAGGTAAAACACGCGTTCATCAAGGATGAGGTAAACAAAACTCCTCAAAATAGGATCTATTAGGGAAGTAAAATATCCCGAATGGTTGGCCAATGTGGTGGTAGTTCCCAAAAAAGGGAATAAGTTAAGAATGTCCGTAGATTATAAAGACTTGAATAGAGCGTACCCCAAAGATTCATTCCTGTTTCCCAACATCGATCGCTTGATCGATGCCACGGCCGGCCATGAGATCCTCATCTTTCTCGATGCCTACTCGGGGTATAATCAAATTCAGATGAACCCGAGGATCGGGAAAAAACTTCGTTCATCACGAAGTACGGTATGTACTGCTACAATGTGATGCCCTTCGGGCTAAAAAATGCGGGGGCCACGTACCAGTGCCTAGTTAATAAGATGTTCGAAAACCAAATAGGCAATTCCATGGAAGTTTACATTGACGATATGCTAGTTAAGTCCCTGCACGCAGAGGACCATTTAACTCATTTGCAGGAGACATTGGACATCCTCAGAAGCTACAACATGAAACTCAATCCCGAGAAATGTGCCTTCGGAGTGGGTACGGGCAAATTCTTAGGCTTCATGGTGTCAAACAGGGGGATAGAGATCAACCCCGATAAAATCAAAGCCATAGAAGAGATCACAGTGGTAAACAATGTGAAGGCCGTGCAACGGCTGACTGGGCAAATAGCAGCTTTGGGCCGATTCATATCAAGGTCGTCAGACAGGAGTCATCATTTCTTCTCCCTACTCAAAAGGAAGAACAGCTTCGAATAGACTCCGGAATGCCAGCGTGCTTTAGAGGAGTTGAAACGATATCTAACGGACCCACCTTTGCTTCACACCCCAAAGGAAGATGTAACGCTGTATTTATACCCGGCTGTGTTCGAGGTAGCGATAAGTGGTGTGTCGGTTCGAGAAGAGCAAGGTACGCAATTCCCTGTCTATTATGTAAGTCGGACCCTAGGAGATGCCGAAACCAGGTATCCGCACCTAGAAAAGTAAGCTCTTGCATTAACAAGCGCATCTCGAAAATTAAAGCCTTATTTCCAATGCCATCGTATTTGTGTTTTAACAACATATCCTCTCCAAAGCATATTGCATAAGCCCGAATTGTCAGGCCGTTTGGCCAAATGCGCGATCGAACTCGGGGGTACGATATCAAATACCAGCCCCGAACGGCTATCAAGTCCCAAATTCTAGCAGATTTTATGGCCGACTTCACACCTGCCCTCGTTCCCGAGGTAGAGAAAGAAATTCTATTAAAAACGGGCACATCTTCGGGGGTATGGACCTTGTTCACCGACGGCGCCTCAAACGTGAAAGGATCCGGACTCGGTATAGTCCTGAAGCTACCTACGGGCGGCATGATTAGGAAATCTATAAAAATTGCAAAATTGACTAACAACGAAGCCGAGTATGAGGCTATGATTGCAGGTCTGGAATTGGCCAAAGGCCTAGGAGCAGAAATCATCGAAGCAAAATGTGATTCCCTCCTGGTAGTAAATCAGGTAAATGGGAGCTTCGAGGTTCGAGAAGACAGGATGCAAAGATACTTAGACAAAATTCAAGTCGCATTGCACCGCTTCAAAGAATGGACTCTGGTCCACATACCTCGAGAGCAGAATAGCGAGGTTGATGTCCTCGCAAACTTGGGATCATCTGTCGAGGAAGATGACATACTTCACTGTTGTTCAGCTGTCCAAATCAGTGATCGAGGAGGGCCACGTCGAGATCAATTCCGCTAGCCTGACATGGGATTGGAGAAATAAATATGTCAATTATTTGGAAAGCGGGAAGCTACCCGTGGACCCAAAAGAGTCGAGGGCTCTGCGAAATAAAGCGGCCCAATTCTTACTCGATGAAAACAGAACTCTGTACAGGAGAACCTTTGATGGGCCCTAGCAGTATGTCTAGGGCCGTGGGACACAGATTACGTGCTTTGAGAAATCCACGAGGGCACCTGCGGAAATCACTCCAGTGCCGATTCCTTAGTTCGAACGGTGATCAGAGCAGGTTACTATTGGGACAGCATGGAGAAAGACACCAAAGAACTCGTCCGAAAATGCGACAAATGCCAGATATTCGCACCGATGATTCACCAACCCGGTGAACAGCTACGTTCAGTCTTGTCACTGTGGCCGTTAATGAAGTAGGGGATGGACATCGTCGGACCCCTACCTACGGCACCATGTAAAGCTAGATTTATTTTATTTATGACTGACTTTTTCTCAAAATGGGTGAAAGCGTAGGACTTCGAGAAGATAAGAGAAAAAGAAGTCATTAACTTCATCTGGGACCATATCATGTGCCGATTCGGGATTCCTTTTGAAATAACATGTGATAACGGAAAGCAGTTCATCGGAAGCAAAGTAACACAGTTTCTCGAGGACCACAAAATCAAAAGAATCCTGTCGACACCCTACCACCCATGTGCAAACGATCAGGCCGAGTCCACAAACAATACCATCATTCAAAACTTAAAAAAGAAGATAGAAAGTGCAAAGGGAAAATGGAGAAAAATATTACCCAAGTGTTATTGGCATATCGAACAACTCCGAAATCAAGCACAGGAGAAACGCCCTTCTCTCTGGTATATGGCGCTGAGAATTTGACACCGGTCGAGGTCGGAGAACCAAGCGCCAGGGTCCGGCACACCACCGAAAGTTCAAACAACGAAGCCGTGACTGCGGCCCTCGAACTATTGGATGAAAAGCGAGAAGCTTCGCTGGTCTGAATGGCTGCCCAAAAACAAAGGATCGAAAGGTACTATAACAGGAGAACAAATCTCCAACATTTTGGAGTCGGGGACTTGGTCCTAAGAAAAGTCACCCTGAACACTCGAAACCCTAATGAAGGAAGGCTAGGCCAGAACTGGGAAGGACCGTACCGCATCCTCGGAGTGATCGGCAAAGGGTCCTACAAGCTCGGTACCATGGAAGGCAAACAACTTTCGAACAATTGGAACATATCAATGCTCAGATGCTACTACTGTTAAGGTGTCCGATAGAAGACGCCGAAGCATCCCCCGACTTGAAGACCTTTGGTTTAGAAGCATGCATTGCATTCATTTCCTTCGACTGGATTTTATCCCAAGAAGGGTTTTGCCGACAAGGTTTTTAACGAGGCAACATCTATATGCTACCTAAGGAGAACTTAACAAGTATTCAAGGCTTCTCTTCAATCAACCTCGAATACTGGGAAGCATCCCCCCGGGAGATCACCCCCTCGAAGAAGTCAAGATGAGCCAAAAAAGGGTCTCAATAGGAAAATGATGTATCGGGCCAAACGATCGAATGAATCGTGTCCGCATAGAATAGTTGAACCCTTGACGACGAAAACATGTATACTTGTGCCAAGTAATCAAGGAATATTTTTCCACCAAAACACTTTGCGCTTCAAAGAAATCCGCTATTTTTTCAAGAAACAGCTCCAGAGCCAGAAAATTCCCGAACACCCGAGGACTAACATCAAAAACTCGAAGTCGTAAGACCTCCAGGCCAGAAACACCGAGCTCGTAAGCCTCAAGAGGCAACATCAAAATATACAAGGAACGGCTCCAGAGCCAAAAACCCTCGACATCTCAGGGACTGTCGCCGACGGTCACCCCATCGAGGTATGAAGAATCCAAGGCTATAAGACCCCATGCGGGCAACCTCGAGCCCAAAAGCCCTCCGCGTGGCAATGTTAGAAAATGTAAGACCTCCAGGAGGCATTATCAACAATGTAAGACATCCATAAGGCAATTCCAAATCTGTAAGACCTCGAGCCAGGCATGAATCATACTTGTACCAAGTAACCTATCTATAAGACCTCGAGCAAGGCATGAATTATACTTGTACCAAGTAACCTGTCTGTAAGACCTCCAGCCAGGCATGAATTATACTTGTACCAAGTAACCTGTCTGTAAGATCTCTAGTTAGGCATGAATTTTACTTGTACCAAGTAACCTATCTGTTAGACCTCAGGTAAGGCATGTTCAAATTTATAAGACCTTACAAAAGGCATAATCCCGATCCTAAAGTTAAGGCTATATATTTGAACTTGTAAGACCCCTAAAAAGGCATACCCTCGATATAGATGCCGAAGCTACTTCACTCAAGGACTAAAAGGCTACGGTCAGATATAATGACTACGGTCACAAGGCTGTACCAGCTGAACTAACGCGACTCGGGGACGCCCGACCGTCGCTATAAAATCACATGCCTTCAAATTACTTCGAAAATACTTTGAAAAGAACCGGTTAACCAGGCTACCCTCGGTATAAGCAAAAGAGCTTCGATCACATCAGCTCCAAACAATAAAAAGGCTTCGAAACAATTCAGCCATCGAGCGAAACCTCCCGAGGTGCTCTCCCATCATCACATAACGGCTCGCAATCGAGGTCCTTATCGAACCGTCGAAGAGTCGGACGAACACAAAAAACTTCAATGAGGGAAAAATAAAGCCTAAACTAAAGGTCGTACCGACCCTACGCATAAGAGACACTGCCGCCAACTTAAATTAAAGGTCGTACCGACCCTACGTGTAAGAGCCACTGCCGCCAGCTTAAATCAAAAGGTCATACCGACCCAACAAGTATGAGCCTAAGAGCCAGCTTAAACTTCAAAAACCTAAGGGTCAATGAGCTCGAGTCGAAGTCCGACTCGAAGACTGAGCCCGAAACGGTTAACTAAAAAGTGCCTAAGGGCAAATGCATAAGAGCCTAAGTGTCAGCCTATATTAGAAGTCGTACCGACCCAACGCGTAAGAGCTTAAGGGTCGGTCTAAAAGAGCCCAGGGCCGATTAGAGGTCGCACCGACCAAACACGCAAAAGCTCAAAAGCCTGCTCAAATAGCCTCAGGGCCAATACGGTAGACCTAAAGGTCAATAAACTCAAGTCGAAACGTGACTCGGGGACTAAGCCCCAAACGATCAAATCTCAGCCATTAACCGCTCACTTGTAGCAGGAACCTAAGGGTTTAAATTTGAGTTCCAAAATTTCGGATCAATTATCAAACAAGCGCCACAGTTTATTCCTAAAAAAAGCAAAGGAAAAGCGAAAAACGATGAAAAACGAAAAGCCTTTACATATATGTTAAAAGGTTCACAAGGGTGCATTTACAATGCCTAGGACTGAAGCCCTACAAGGGCAAAAAGAAAATAAAACCCTAATCTACCACCGGGGCTAGACCTTCGACGGCTCCCTCGGAAATCGTGCTTTCAACAGCACCGGCCATGACCCCCGAGTTTTCAATAGCCTCTTTCCCTTCGGGGATCTCGCCTCCATCTTCATCATCTTCTGAGCCACTGCTCGACTCGCCTTCAGAAGAAAGCAGGGCCGCAGCCTCCTCTTCTAGGGTCCTCACCCTCTCTATCTCGGCGGACAAATCGATGCACCCCGCATATATATCCTCGAGAGCCCGTCTCCGAGATTCTAACCGGGCATGCTCCACAGCTCGGGTCAATCGCAGCTCGGCCTCTTCGAACACCTTCCTGGCCCGAGCATTTGCGGTAGCAGCATCCTTTTTATGCGAAGACACGAACACCTCGGCTTCAGCCCTAACCTCAGATAACGCAGCAACCAACTCAGTATGTAGACCCTTATACTTATTACTCTCCGCCCTTGCGTCATCAGGTTGTTGCCCGACCGAGACCACCTCCCCCTGGAGGGTATCTCTCTAAGAGACTATCTCACTCACTTGCTGTTTGAGTTCGAGGATTTCAGAGTCCTTGGCTCGGAGTTCCTCTTTCATTAGGAAATCTTTCTTCTCAAGCTGCAAAGATCGACTCGAAGGTGTTAAAGCATTGAAGTTGAATAAACATTTAGACAAAAGCAAATAAGAGCTATATAACCTACTCAGTAAGATGAATCCTTTCCCGTGACGCCGCCTCCAAACAATCCCGAAGGCTACATAGTTCCTCCTCCCTCTTGGTAGAAAGAGCTCTAAGCTCATCAGCTTCTACGGTGAGCTTCTCGTGCTCACCCTCGTAACGAGTCATCTAGGTTTGAAACTTGGAAAAGGTCTGATTATAAAGCACCTTGGCCTGGAATTATGGAAGAAACAAGGTTAGCAAGACGAAAATAGGGGCACCAAGCAGAATTTACGAAAAGATTACCTGCTCACAGAGCTTGTCGATCTCACTGAAAATAAGCAAGGCGTCAAATTCAGGCTTTTCCTCAGGCGCAACAAAAAGCCTTTCAAACACATTTTTATCTCCCACGGATGCCCCCACGTTGAAAGACTCTTTATTTTGGGAATCTTGCATCTCCCTTGGAGAAAAAGTCGATCCCAAAAGGGAATCGCTCACTTCAATAACCCCGACTGGATCAATCTGGGTCGTCTCCTGTTCCTGGATAGCTTCAGAGCTGGACACCCCCCCCCCCCGGACCACCCAATGAACGCACCTCAGCTCGAGGAAAGTATTGGCCGTCAATTAACTCGTGGGACAGTCAGGTTTTCTCCCTCCACGAGTGCTTCCGAGGAATCATATTTCTTTTCACCTTCAGCTCGGGGACTACCCGGCACTCCTGGAATTAAGGTTGCTGAATCAGCCTTAGGTTCTTACACTTTGGCTTTCTTGGATTTCGGAGAATGGATCGACGACCTCTTTCATTTTTTCTTCTCTTCATCAGGTTTCGGGGTATCCACTTCACCAAGCTGTGCTTCCCTCATCAAAAAGGCCTCCCCCAAACTTGCACAAATGCAAAATATAAACACAGGGAATGAGGACGCTATCAGTGATAGTTCTTTTGAGAGATACAATTACAGCATAAGTAAAGGCTCACCATGGTCCTTGGCTTCGCATCGAGCCTGGGACAGATTGCGCCACATGCGCTCAACGTATGGGCAAATCGAATCCAGCTGGTTGACCCAGCCCGAGAGGTCCTTGACCGAATTAGGGTACACTCCGATGGCTGCATCAGCGGAGGAAGTTAGTTCGTAGGGAGATGTACCCAAAAAGAAACAAGAGAACATTTAATCAGTATATCTACTTACGTTTCATGTTCCACCTTTCAGGGAACGGCATCCTCTCCATTGGAATCACGTCCGAAGTCCTAACTCGGACAAAACGGCTCATCCACCCTCCGTTCCTAACCTCATCGGTACAGGCAAAAAGGGCTCTCGAGGCCCGACAGTGGAGCTTAATCAGGCCCAATGGAAGAGTCGAGGAATGTACATTCTGATCAGATGGTCGAGGGTGAGGTGCATCCCCTTAATCATGTTCGAGTAGTATATGGTCATGTAAAAAAAGTGCGAGAACGAAGGATGAATTTGGTCGAGAGTCACCCGATATCATTCGCAAAAGTCGAGGATCACGGGGTCTATTGAAGGCGAGGATGGCTCCACCGGGCAGAGGGTAAATGGATAAGTTTACACATTGAGGAAGCCGGCCTTGTATGTTGTTATGTCCTCCCCCCGAGAAGGAATCTCCACTAACACCGCGTCCCCCCAGCGGCAGTCGGTCTTCACCCTTTCGGCGTCTGTTATTAAACTGATATATCGGGATACAAGTTTGCATAGTCCCGGCTTCGAAGAGGGTTTTTCGGACTTAAAATCGGAGGTCGTTTCAAAGGCTCCTGGAATGCACTACCCAACGCGAGGGGGCATTGTTGCTTCGCCCTAAGATAAGCGCAAGGAAGAGGAAGGCACATCTTCAAGAGGGACGGAGGTAGAAGTTTTTGCCATTCTTGTTAAAAGATTTCAGAGGAGAAACGAAAATTGCATTTCAGAGGAGAACACAAGAGAGTAGTAAGAAGAACTCTTTTGAAGGCTTGATGGCGCAGTAGAAAATAAGTGGCGAAGGAAGAAGTATTTATAGCGGCCTAACGTACACGTTGGAGCGGACCAAGGGACAGCCAACCGCTGTAATTAATTCAAAGGCTTTTAAGGGTTGTGTGGACGCGACCTTCGGATATCCTATTTGTCACGTCAATCGCTTGGCAGGGCGTAACTACCGTCGTGATGAAGTATCGAAGGGGCAAAAATCCGAGATCGTTTCTTATCATTTTACTCTAAGAAATGCGGGGACTATCTGTATACGGATAAAATCAGAAAGCCTAATCTTACGGTCATTGTGACACCTTGTAGCTTCACCTTGAAGGCCCGGGACACGGCTCAAGTCCATGACATCGAGGGTTCTTTATGCCCGACCTCGGGGCATCGTAAATTGATGGTCATCATGAATAAGCAGGAGGTTCCCTAGGTACGCGGTCAAAACTGACAGCACCTGCAAGAATAGTACCAGTCTATACCAGACTGTTAGGTGGATGTACCGGCTACATTTCCTTGTAATAATCACACATGTACCATGTTGAGATTCCCCCCTCCTATATAAAGGGGACCCTTGTTATTTCTTGGACACATGATATTCAATACAAGACCAAGAACATTCTCTGCTCTCTAACTTAAACATATTCTCCCTTGGTTTTATTGCTTATATTTATTGCATTGCCTGCGTTTACTGCATTTCATTGATTGTTCTTCATTTATTACTCATCATTGATCATAAAGAGCCCCCATCAAAGCTCTTAGAACTGTTAGTCCTTCATCGGCTATCCACAGCCTAACGCTTTAGCTCGACCTCGAGGCCCAGTACAGGCTAGCTCGAGGCCCCAATTCTCGGCTACTCGGTTTGCATAACGTTCTATCTTCAAGCTCTTACCTTAATCTAGTCTCACACTTAGCATCTATTGCCTAACAACTAGCATAAAAATAAATCATATATTTTTAGAACCACAAAATTAAATCTAATTGTAATTACCATTTTCAAGTTAAACAACTCTGTTGGCATCATTTGTCCATACATGTATATGAAAAGGATGCAAGTTTCCTTCACAATCAGTTGTAAGCATTTTTAAATTCTGGTGTTATACTTGGAGGCATCGTTGGCCGAGGTTTCATGTTAAAAGTCTTAGTATTTGTGTCGGTTCGCATGGGCCCTCAAGAATCATGTGCCGGTCACACCTCCCGAGGTTAGGTTGTGACATATATATTGGTGTATTCCCATAGTAAGGAGGAGCATGAGCATATTGGGGCAGTTCAGAGTGGGCGCAACCCCTCTACTACTATAGAGATCAAGAACTTCTTGAGTTTTTCTGGTTACTATCTTCGCTTCGTTGAGGGATTTTCATCTATCGTAGATCCATTGACTAATATTACTCAGAGGTTTGCTCCGTTTATGTGGTCGGATGAGTTTGAGGAGAGCTTTCAGAAGCTCAAGACAACTTTGACTACATCACTCCGTATTGGTTTTGCCTTCAAGGTCAGGTTCATATGTGGTTTATTGTGATGCTTTGCAGGTTGGCATTGGGTGTGTGATGATGTAGGACGGTAGGTTGATTGCCTACACATCATGTTGGTTAAAGCCCCTTGAGAAAAACTTCCTAGTGCTTGATTTGGAGTTGGCAACAATTGTTCACGCGCTCAAGATTTTTAGGTTACTTATATGGCGTGTCTTGTGAGGTGTGTACGGATCATCAGAGTCTTCAGCATCTATTCAAGCAAAAGGTTTGAACTTGAGGCATCGGAGTAGGTTGGAGCTATTGAAGGACTATGATATCACTATTCTTTATCATATGGGGAAGGCCAATGTGGTAGCAGAGTAGAAAGGCGGAGAGTATGGGAAATTTAGCATTTATTCCAATTGGGAGAGGCCCTAGGCTATGGATGTTCAAGCTTTGCCCAACAAGTTCCTGAGATTGGATATATCGGAGCCAAGCAGAGTCCATGCTTTTGTTGTATCTCAATCGAACTTGTTTGAGTGCATCAACGCTTGTCAGTATGATCCCCATTTTCTTATCCTTATGGATACGGTGCAGCAAGGTGGTGCTAAGGATATGTCTATTGGTGACGATGGTGTGTTGCAGCTTCGGGCCTAATTTGTGTTCTTGATATGGATAGGTTGAGAAGTTAATCCTTGATTCGGCTCATAGTTCACAATATTCCATTCATCCGGGCGTTGCGAAGATGTATCAACATTTGAGGTGGCATTATTGGTGGCGTAGGATGATGAAAGACAGTGTGGGATATGTTGCTGGATGTTTAAATTGTCAGCAGGTCAAGTATGAGCATCACAAACCTGGTGGTTTGCTTCAGAAGATTGAGATACCGGAGTGGAAGTGGGAGCGCATCATTATGGAATTTGTGGTAGGTTTTCCATGGACATTGAGGAGATTTGACACTATTTGGGTTTGTTGATAGACTGACCTAGTCTTTGCATTTCATTCCAGTCATGACATCCTATACCTCTAAGTAGTTATCCATGAACTACATCAGGGAGATTGTCCGCTTGCGTGGCGTGCCTGTATCTATTATCTTAGATCGAGGCACCCAGCTTACTATGAATTTCTGGAGGGATGTTCGGCGTAAGTCGAGTATGAAGGTTGAGTTGAGTAATGTATTTCACCCTCAAATAGATGGGCAGTCCGAGCGGACCATTCAGATTTTGGAAGATACATTGAGAGCCTCTGTCATAGATTTCGGAGGTTAGTGGGATCAGTTTCTTCCATTAGTGTACTTTGCATACAACAAAAACCATCAGTCAAGCATCCAGATAGCTCCATATGAGGCATTATATGGGAGGCAATGTCATTCTTCGGTTAGTTGGTTAGAGCTGGGCGAGGCTAGACTATTGGGCACAGATTTAGTTTGTGATGCTTTGAAGAAGGTGAAGTTGATACAGAAGTAGAAGAGTTATGTTAATAGGAAGGTTCGGGGTGTAGCTTAATATGGAGGATGAGAAGGTTCTTCTTTGAGTTTCACCCATGAAGGGTGTTATGAGGTTTGGGAAGAAGGGCAGTTGAGCTCTCGGTATATTGGTCCTTTCAAGGTGTTAGAGAGAGTGGCTGAGGTGGACTATAGACTAGCTTTTTCACCTTGCTTATCGGGAGTTCATCTAGTGTTTCATGTTTCTATGCTTCAGAAATACAATGAGGACCCATCACATGTGTTGGATTTTAGCTAGGTTTAGTTTGACAAGGATTTGACTAATGATGAGGAGCCGGTGGCCATTTTGGAAAGGCAAGTTCGGAAGCCGAGGTCAAAGAATATATCATCATTGAAGGTTTAGTAGAGAGGTAAAGGTAAACCAGTCGAGGAGGCAACTTGGGAGACCGAGCATGATATGTGAAGAAGATATCCACACCTTTTTGATATCCCAGGTATGATTCTAAACTCGTTCAAGAATATTTGTTTAAGAAGGGGAGAATGTAACGATATGGTCGATGGTTTTGTGTATTTTAGCCGTGTTCCACAATTTGATGCTTCCCTTATGCTTCTTTGTACTTTTATGACTTGTGGGGTGGTTGGTTTGGTTTGAGGAAGGTTTTGGAGTAAATTGGAACACTTAATTCCAATGTTGGGAGCTTGAGTTGTAAGAGTTCACCGAGGTTTGACTTTTGGGTAAACAACCTCACTATGGGTTTTTATGGTTCAAATAGGTTCGTATGGTGATTTTGGACTTCAGCATATGTCTGGATTTGAATTTGGAGGCCCCTAAGTTGATTTGATCTAATTGGCGAAAGTTGAAGGTTTGATCGGGAGTTGACTTTGATGTTATCAAATTCAAACTATTGTTCCTGTAATTGGAATAGGTTCGTTATGTCATTTTTGACTTGTTTACAAAATTTGGGTTTATTCCAAGATTGTAAGACGTGGTTCGACATGAGTTTTTAAAATTTGAAGTCTCATTAGTTCATTAAGCTTGAATTGAGGTTCGGTTTATGATTTTGATGTTATTTTGTGGGATTTGAGACCCCAGGTAGTTCTGTCTAATGTTTTAGGACAGGTTGGTACATTTGGACGGTGTCCGAAGGGGATGGGGATTGTTTCGGATGAGTCTCATATCATTTTTGAGATTTGAAGGCAGTCTGGTTCTTGTGTTTTGCGTGGTTTGGACCGCAGGTGCGAGTCTGCAGAAGCGGACATGAGAACGCAGAAACAAAGGGTCACGCTTCAAACCTGAAGAGGCATGGCCGGCACCCGGTGCCATACTCGGCCCGAGCGTACTACTATGTAGCTGTGAACTCTGGAGGGGTAACCCTCAACTTACGCCGATGAGGCCATACTCTGAATCATCTGAAAATAACATCTCTCTCATATGAGTGGTAAACATACCCAAAAGCTGATATATATAAATGTGCATGCTAAGGAAGCCGCCATGAAAATCTACTGATATACAAAATATACAGGACTCATCTACAAGCCTCTAGAGATAATTGAACTGTACCATGGTCGGGATAGGGCCTCGACCTACCCATCAAACTTGTATATATAAATTGGACTCCAAGGTCTACACCTGGTAACTCCGAGGAAGTGGAGCTTATCAACCAAGCTGATGTTTGACTCTGTCTGCTGGGAGGGTCTATTCTACTGTCAATCAGGATGCGCAGGCATGAAATGCAGCATCCCCGACAAAAGGGAGGTTAGTACGAAATAATGTAACGAATATGTAAGGCAAAAAAATAACTGAAAACTAAAACTGAACTGATAATATTATAACTGAAAGTAACTGGGAGTCAAAGATAATCTGAAGATAGGCTTACCTGCTGATACTAACTCAACACTCTCAATATAGTAAGCAAAATGTGACGACCCGACCCGTCGTCTCATGTATTACAGCCCCGTTTCCCCCATTTACTGCTTCTTCATGTTTCATTATCAGCAACGAGTGAGTTATAGTTGAATTGAATTGGTTTGGATAGGAAATGAGACACTTAGTCTCTTTAAGGAAGGCTTAAGTTGGAAAGGTCAACCGGACGTTGACTTATGAGTTATAAGGCTCGGATGTGATTTCCGCTGATTCGGTTAGCTTCGGGAAGTGATTTGTGACTTAGAAGTGCGATCGGAATTGATTTTGGAGGCCCGGTGTAGAATTAGGCTTGAATTGGCGAAGTTAGTATTTTGGCAAATTTCGGTTGGTAGGTGAGATTTTGATCCGAGGGTCGGAATGGAATTCCGAGAGTTGTTGTAGCTTCGATATGTGATTTGCGATGCGTGTGCAAAATTTCAGGTCATTCGGACGTCGTTTGGTTGGATTTTTGATCGAATGCGTAATTCGGAAGTTGTTAAGAAACTTAGGCTTTAACCAGATGTGATTTGATGGTTTTAGCGTTGTTTGAAGTGTTTTGAGGATTGTAACAAGTTTGAATAAGGTATTAGGATGTGTTGGTGTTTTTGGTTGAGGTCCCGGGGGCGTCGGGGTGAATTCAAGTGATTAAACGAGAGTTTTTAAAGTTTGCTTCAGGTCTGTTGCTGCTGTCATCTGATATTTCCGCTTCTGCAGAAACGGACCGCAGAAGCGGTTCCGCAGAAGCGGGTGAGTGATCGTAGAAGCGGTAGGCTTGGCAATTTCCAAAGAAGCGAGAGGCAGTCCGCAAAAGCGGACATCGCAGGAGCGGTTTGCGACCGCAGAAGCGGTCCTGGGGATTTTAAGTTAGACCGCAGAAGCGGTTATTTTGACGCAGAAACGGGAACCGCAGGTGCGGTATCCCAACCGCAGAAGCGGAGACCTGGCTGGGTTTAAGTGAACAGTGTTTTCACGATTTTGGAAGAGAAGAAACATTTTGGACTTCGGACTAAGGAGATTTTGGGCGATTTTTGAAGAGGGTTTCGAGGGCTATCATCAGGTATGGATTCTTGGATTTAGATTATGATATTATTGTGTATAAACATGGATTAACACTGAAAACCCAAGGAATTAAAGGGTAAAAATGGAGGTTAAGGCTTGAAACTTAAGAAAGTTAAACTAGGGATTTGAGTGGTCAAACGGACTCCGATTTTGGTGAATTTTATATGTATGGACTCGTGGCGAAACGAGGAATCCGGTGATGTAAATTTCGTAATTTTTTGAGAAGCGGGCCTGGGGCTCGGGTTTTTCTAATTTCGAGATTCTTGCTAATTTTTCGATTATTTTCGATTGGGTATTGTTCCCTTAGCATATTGTGATGTATTCGCTCTGATTTTGGTTAGATTCGACGCGCGTGGAGGCCGATTCGAGGGGCAAAGGCGTCGCGAGCTAGGGATTTCACCGGTTCGAGGTGAATAATACTTGTAAATGATATCCTGAGGGTTTTAAACCCCGGATTTGCACATCGTAGTGCTGTATTGAGGTGACTTGCACGCCGGATATGAGCGTGGGTAGAGCACCATTGGGGATTGTGACTTGGTCCGTCCCGATTGATGAAATTACTACGTATGTGACTGAAACTACTTGTTATCATCATGATTTGGGCTGATTGCCACGTTTTGGGCTTCGTGCCGATTATTTGAATCTTTCAGGGATTGATATCACTGTTTTTGCATTACTTTGCATGTTATTTGATCTCGGTCCAGGGTTTTAATACTGTTTTGCAAATTCAGCCATTTTTCATGATTTAAAAACTTAAATGATATTTTACTGACGTTTTGAACTAAGAACTGCTATTTTATTATTGCCCAAGGGGCTTATGTGCATTTCTGGACTGAGCATGGATCGGGTTGCGCGCCGCAGCAGTGTTATAGTGATTTCTGGATATATGGATGGCTCGGGCTGCACGCCGCAGCGGTGTTATATTGATATTGCGCTTGGGCTGTAGGAGCCCCTCCGGAGTCTGAACCCCCACAGTGAGCGCGGGTACCCAAATGGATCGGGCTGCACGCCGTAGCGGTCATATGCATTGCATTGCACTCATGCATTGGTTCCTGTTTGTATTACGTGTCATGACATTCAGCACTCTCATTTCATTGGCATCGCATCCATGCTACTTCTTGTACCGTGTTCCAGACGCCCTGATGTTAATTGTTTGTGGAGTGCTGTGCCCGAGGGGCTGACTTATATGCTGACTTGCACTATCTGATTTCGCAATCATTTGCTTAACTGTTGGAAAGGATATTTTCAAATGAGGTTTTAAACTGAGCCAGATATTTTCTAAAGGATTTTTCACGGTTTTACTATTTTTTTCTCAAAGGGTTGTATTGTCCTATATAGCATGATGGAGTGCTCTTACGTGATTTCTTGCCTCTCAGTTATTATTTACTCTTATTACTCACTGAGTTGGAAGTACTCACTTTACTCGCTGCACCTCGCGTGAAGTTGCAGGTATTATTCACCCGGTAGCGGGTTATAAGCGGATTGAAGGTATTGTTATTGTTGCTGAGCAAGGTGACCGCCAGCGTTCGCGGCACCGGATGTTGTCTTTTATTTTTCCAGAAATTTTCTTGTATATATTTATTGGCATGTAGTTGTGTTCAGGTTTCCTTAGATGCTCGTGACTTTTGACACCCCGGTCGGGTAGTTATTAACAGTTTCTGATGCTATTAAGTTGTATCTTCTATTCATCTATGTTTAATAATTGTTAGTGAAAGGATTTGGGGCAGTTGGCTGGCCATGTCTTCACGAGAGGCGCCATCACGACCGGGTATGGGAATTGGGTGGTGACAAGTTGGTATCGGAGCCTAGGTTACTAGGTCTCACGAGTCATGAGCAGGTTTAGTAGAGTCTCGCGGATCGGTACGGAGACGTCTGTATTTATCCTCGAGAGGCTGCAGAACCTTTAGGAAAACTTTCCATTCTTGGAATTCTTATCGTGCGTACTTGATTCAGCTTGAGATATAACTCTTGAAATTCCTTCCACACGTCTGTATGCGCACGTGAGCGCTCAGTATTATATGTGCCTTGATGATTTGTGATTCCCCGATCGAGGGGGCGAGATGTGATCTTCGTGAGTATGTTGGGCCAGTCTGGAGGACTTGAGGCCGGATCCTTGCCTATGGTTTGAGCACCGAGGTGCTGATTGTGTGAGCGAGTGTTTTGAACGTATATGTTCGGTATTGTCCCTATTAGTCGGAATGGCGGTGGGATATCCATGTGATGAGTATGTTAGTACGGCGAGATGTGTCTATATGACTTGGTAGTGACGAAGAAGTCTGTAGGATAATAGATGAACTGTTAAGTGATTCGACTCCTATTGTGGATTGATGTGTAGCCCGAATTATGGGCGCATGAAGAACATTGTCGTATCTCCTAGTTGGAAAGTAAAGTACAATACGTGTGGCGCTATGAGTTCAGACTCAGGAAGACTAAATTGACTGTGTTATGCGTATAATGGTGGAAGGTGTGCTGAAATGTTAAATTGAGGCGAAGCAGGTGGGTTTTCTCCTACGGAGTGTTCTTGAGTGGTATGGTCCTTACGTGTATGTTAGAAGATCTCATGTGTAATTGAAGGGTATGTGTTGAAATTTAAAAAAAATCGGGTCGCTTAAGAGAGTGGACTCAGTTGATGTGGGGATAAATGCGAGGGTTGTAGAGGATTTCAGTACTAGATGACCTGTGTTTTCACAAACTTGTAGATGATTTGAGTTTAATCTCACTATGACATTGTGGCATCATTGGAGTAAAAGTGTTATGAGTTGTTATGTGTGTCTTGATATATGGCTTCGAGCCAAGTTGGGGAGGTTGCTGTTGATTAGCTGATTGCACGGTTATGTTCTATGTTGGTTACGTCTCGAGGTATGCTGGCGAATCGGTTCTAGTTGCAGAAATTGAGCCGAGGATGGGCGAGTGAAGCAAAATTTCGACAAAGGTTATATTATGTTCCATAGGGTATGAGAATTTCGGAATGTCTAGAGTTGTTGTTGGTAAAGAATGCTCGGTGCATAGAGCAGGAAGTTGCTTGGTTGTATTGGGATGAGAGTCTCATTTTACGGTATCGGAGTGCCAATAAAGCACGAGTGGTTCTGTTCGTTAAATCAGGTAAATTGCAGATGAATAAGAGTGAATGACTCTCGAGAATGGTTTTAATGTGTTCAAGAATCTACATGTAACACTCAGGTGTTTTAAGGTGGTGCATGTGACTAAAGACAGTGTTTCAATAGAAAATGTCAAGACTTGTGGTATTTTGATGTTGATCATGGGATCCTATGTGTCGGTACCTGGAAAGTAAAGGAAGCGAATTTAGACTCGCAGAAAGTTCTTCAGAGTAAAGCATTCGGGAGTGTGGTATTTCTGGGAAACAATTGAGAGAGTATTCAGTGGCCTATGGGTCTTAGACAGTGTGGTCTTATGTGCGAGTCTCGTGTGGTAAGCCTGGATTGAGGCATTGTGATGCTACAACGAGGAAGAAATATCAAGTGGATGATGAATAAAAAGGGGAATTAGATGGATGGAATAGCTTGATAGTAGACCGAATCGGTATGGTAAAGATATGATTAATTCTTCGTATGTGTTTGAGGTAATGAGCTTTTACCGGTGTTGTGCAGCAAAGCTCTTGAGTTTTGACAGCTTGCTTAGCTTGGTTTGGGTAGAAGGATTCAGTCCTGGCAGTTTAGTGCAATGGAATTGGGAGAGAGAGTTCTTGATGAGTTTTACCGTGGTTTAGAGACGTATATATTGCCTATGGGCATGCGAAGCATGGAAGGTGTAGTGATTTCTCTTCTAGATGGGATTGATGGAGAGTTCGTGACTAGAGGAATACATAGATGTTTGTGGTTAGGAAAAAGGGATATGGAGTTCTCATGTTATCCTAGTGTGGTATGGTATACGCGGTATGTTGTAGAGATTTGAGATTTGCGTGTTCGAGGTTTCGGTTCAGTTCATAATGGGATGTCATTAAATTCCTAAGCAGCACGGGCAGCTGCAGGTGAGTAAAGAATCGATCTTCAAATGATTAGGGAAAATGGTATTGCCAACCATACTGGATATATGGATGGCTCGGGCTGCACGCCGCAGCGATGTTATATTGATATTGCGCTTGGGCTGTAGGAGCCCCTCCGGAGTCTGAACCCCCACAGTGAGCGCGGGTACCCAAATGGATCGGGCTACACGCCGCAACGGTCATATGCATTGTATTGCATTCATGCATTGGTTCCTGTTTGTATTACGTGTCATAACATTCAGCACTCTCATTTCATTGGCATCCATGCTACTTCTTGTACCGTGTACCAGACGCCCTGATGTTAATTGTTTGTGGAGTGCTGTGCCCGAGGGGCTGACTTATGTGTTGACTTGCACTATCTGATTTCGCAATCATTTGCTTAACTGTTGGAAAGGATATTTTCAAAAGAGGTTTTAAACTGAGCCAGATATTTTCTAAAGGATTTTTCACGATTTTACTGTTTTTTTCTCAAAGGGTTGTATTGTCCTATATAGCATGATGGAGTGCTCTTACGTGATTTCTTGCCTCTCAGTTATTATTTACTCTTATTACTCACTGAGTTGGAAGTACTCACTTTACTCTCTGCACCTCGCGTGCAGTTGCAGGTATCGTTCACCTGGTAGCGGGTTATTAGCGGATTGAAGGTATTGTTATTGTAGCTGAGCAAGGTGACCGCCAGTGTTCGCGGCACCGGATGTTGTCTTTTGTTTTTCTAGAAATTTTCTTGTATATATTTATTGGCCTGTAGTTGTGTTCAGGTTTCCTTAGATGCTCGTGACTTGTGACACCCCGGTCGGGTAGTAATTAATAGTTTCTAATGCCATTAAGTTGTATCTTCTATTCATTTATGTTTAATAATTGTTAGTGAAAGGATTTGGGGTAGTTGGTTGGCCTTGTCTTCACGAGAGGCGCCATCACGACCGGGTATGGGAATTGGGTCGTGACACAAAATAGTTATCTCGCTCTATAAGGCTCGATATGTGTAACTGCTCTACCGTAGTAGGCTCGCTCATAGGCGCTCGATCATACTAGGCTCTATATCTCAGCCATTCTGGGCTCGCTCATAGGCGCTCGGCCATAGTAGGCTCGGTATATAACTTACCATCTGATCAAAGGTTGCCCAATAGGGGCTTGCACATCGATTATAGCTCGATGGTGGTGAAAATACTGTAATACTGTATATATATAGACTCACTGCTCTCATGGCTGAAAGAAGACAAATCTAAACTGAATATGAAGTCCCGATAAGGGAGAATGTTGTAACTTAGGAGACTAGGACAATGTACATAAATCCAGGAATATGAACTCCTCTTTATAAAACACATGTAGTTATTGGATCATGCATGTTACACCCGTAAGTTTACTAACCTTGACACCGTTATATATATATATATATATATAAATATATATATATATATATATATATATATATATATATATATATATATATATATATATTTGATATGGTATATTGAGTGGAACATTTTTGTAAAAGAAAAAAAATGGTTTTAAAAAAAATATGATTTTATATAGTTGTTAATATTACTACTTTCGAATATGTTTTAAATTATACACATAATATGAGAAAAGTTTATCAGATTTTCTTCATTGTAAAGATATGAATTATTTCTTTTTTTCACAAGAAAAGAAGGTTATCTTTTTTTTTAAAACCATTTTAAGAACTAAGTATACGAAAATTTATATTCTTTATATGAGATTTAAGAAGATTATAAGTTGAGAAAATATATATATTTTTACATGGATATTTTAATGAAATAATAGTGTATGAATTTATTTTACATGATACCACATGTTATATTTTAGACTGTAAAACATCTTTTGTTTCAAGTCTGTTAGAGAAAGCAGTACTAAAGTTGTACTATATTAGTGATTTATCACATTACAAGAAACTATTAACATTAAAAATATACACTACCATGTATCATTTGAAATACAAATACATGAAAAGTGCAAAATTTGATATACGTTTTGTGTTGGTACTAAAGAGTGAAATATTATAATGTGTATGTTAATATAATAACAATTACGAAAGATACTATGTCAATACTAATATTATGCACTGTATGATTTCTCATCTTATGCTAATTACAAGAAATGAAATTTTTTAATGTTTTATGAGTATTATAAGTACATCACACATATTCGTATCTTGTAAGTTCACAACATCGAATGTACCATATGATCGTAATAGTACGGTGTATAAAATGTACTAAAAATAAATAAAATTTTAGGTAATTGAGACAATTCTTAATTATGCGAGTAATTGGTTAATTACCTAGTAACGGGACATTACCTAATTAAATAATAAGTTGGATAAAGATTAAAATTCCCCACCCCATTTACCCCTTTGATGACTCTTAAATAAGATTGGGAGGTGGCACAATTACAGGATTTATGTGACTGACTGGATTTCGTACTTTGCTTGTGGGGAAATGCATGATAGCATACCTCATTTTCTTATTAGGACCATGTAAGAATTTATACCCTTTAGATTTCTCTCTCTCTCTATCCATCATTTTCAGTACCTTTTAGCTCTCAAATTTGATGAAGTCATATAGATCCCCTGCTAGGTCCCACCCGTGCTCGTTACAAGTATCCATGCCTTTTAACTTTGACTTGTCAAGGTAGGTCCATGGTAGGTAGTTTTTTACATCATTGGAGGTTACCTAATCTAGGAAAGGCTTCTGGTATTTGTAACAGAAATTTCCTTCATATTGATGATGTATATAGCTTGTGTGCTGAGTGATATGGAAGGAAAGAAATGAGAGATGTTTTGAAGGGAAAGCTCAATCTATATCCTGTTTGTAATATGGGTATTGATCGTGTTTGAGCAACTTCGCGGGCCTCTTAGAATACTTAAAACTTTGCTTGACACACGGATTTTTCCCTATTCCAGGTATGTTAAGGCTATCCCTTCTTTCTTTTTGGCATGATCAAAATTATACAGAAGAAACGAGCGAACGCACAATTTTCATAAACGGCTCTATTCATAGAAATACTAGGGGTGTCTATATTCTTGATTTCCCATGTGGATTATTATTATATCTTCTGTTCATGAGTCTCGAAAAAATACGTATTTGATAAAGTTTATCCGAAAGGCATATGAATTTTTTTGGCATTTCGAGAAAATCTTATTAATGTATTTCTTATGCATTTCATGCATTTATATATGTACATTAACCCATGACCATATGGCGTTATATACGCGTATTTATGTATATTATATTTATATGAGATATGGGAAAAGGTTACGGCGTTATATACGCACCACCAGACCAGATGTATGCATTACATGACATTTATATGCATATGCATGACATTATAAATATTTCATGATTTACAGAGCTATCCAGACTTGCAGGTTGAGTCCTTTACTCCATGTTTCTTCCATGTCCTTTACATACTGATTTACATGCCTTACATACTCGGTACATTATTCGTACTGACGTCCTTTTGTTAGTGATGCTGCATTCATGCCTGCGGGTATAGATAATCAGTTTGACGAGCCCTCATAGTAGACGAGATTGTCATTCAACGATGGATAGGTAAGACTCCACCTCATCCGGAGTGCAGCCGAGTCTATGAGTCATCGTGTCAGAGTTTTGCTACACACTTATGGGTAGGCCGGTACCCTATCCCATTTTATTTCAAGTAAATCTTAAAGGCTTTGGAGACAAAGGTTCATTTTGTACAGTATGTCAGAGGCCTTGCCGGCCCATATGTATTCATGTTTTAAGAACGATAGTTTATTGATACAGTGTTGCCCACTTATAGTTATGCACTACGAGTTGTGGCCATGTTGGTCCATGATAGTTATAAAAGGAATGAGTCCAGCTAACTCGACCTATGTATGTTCTAATTTTGGTCGAATGATCATGAGTTATAGAGTGGTTCGCTCGGCCAGCACGACACGGGGTGCCAGCCATGCCTCCCCAGGTTTGAGGCATGACAAAGTGGTATCAGCACGGGTCGTGT
The DNA here is from genome assembly GCF_001879085.1 of Nicotiana attenuata. Classification (NCBI taxonomy): domain Eukaryota; kingdom Viridiplantae; phylum Streptophyta; class Magnoliopsida; order Solanales; family Solanaceae; genus Nicotiana; species Nicotiana attenuata. The sequence goes on along the minus strand of NW_017675980.1, from coordinate 19,878 downwards.
CCTAGGGAGTCTACAAAGCCGTGCCTAGTGGAGTCTCACTTATGGGTGTGTTGCGCACCACATTTATAATTGAGAGGCTATAGGGCATTTAGGAAATGTTACCCTTCTTTTGTTTCCAGATCGTGCCATAGAGCTGAGCCGTAAGAAGTCAGTACGAAGTTTACGCCGGGTTTTGTATGGACTAGAGGTGCAGGTATTACAGTAGAGCTTTAAGGCGTAATGTGGAAGGGAGGTTATGAAAGAAACAGAAGATACGATGCGAGATTATAAAGTAAGTAAGGTAAATATGATGAAGATACAAGATACTCAAGTACAAAAAGTTGTGAATAGTCGAGACTTCGAAAATAGTTTGGGTTTTAAGTTTAATTTACAGAGGAGACCCTAGTGAAAATTTTGCAAATCTCTAAGAGTTAACATTCGAGGACGAATGTTCTAAAGGGGGGAAGGATGTTACACCCAGTTAGTTTAACAACCTTGACACCGTTATATATATATATTTGATATTGTATATTGAGTAGAACATTTTTGTAAAAGAAAAAAAATGGTTAAAAAAATATGATTTTATATAGTTATTAATATTACTACTAGCGAATATGTTTTAAATTATACACATTATATGAGAAAACTTTATGAGATTTTCTTCATTGTAAAGATATAAATTATTTCTTTTTTTTTTCCACAAGAAAAGAAGGTTATCTTTATTTTTTACCATTTTAAGAAATAAGTATACAAAAATTTATACTCTTTATATGAGATTTAAGAAGATTATAAGTTGAGAAAATATATGTATTTTTATATAAATATTTTAATGAAATAATAGTTTATGAATTTATTTTACATGGTACCACATGTTATATTTTAGACTGTAAAACTTCTTTTGTTTCAGGTCAGTTGGAGAAAGTAGTACTAAAGTTGTAGTATATTAGTGATTTATCACATTACAAGAAACTATTAACATTAAAAATATGCACTACCATGTATAATTTGAAATTAAAAAAACATGAAAAGTGTAAAATTTGTTATACGTTTTCTGTTGGTACTAAAGAGTGAAATATAATCATGTGTATGTTAATATAATAACAATTACGAAAGATATTATGTCAGTACAAATATTATGCACTGTATGATTTCTCATCTTATACTAATTACAAGAAATGAATTTTTTTAATGTTTTATGAGTATCATAAGTACATCACATATATTCGTATTTCATAAGTTCACAATATCGAATGTACCACATGAACGTAATAGTACTGTATATAAAATATATTGAAAATAAATAAAATTTTAAGTAATTGAGACAATTCGCAATTATGCGGGTAATTGGTTAGTTACCGAGTATCAAAATATTACCTAAATAACTAATAAGTTGGATAAAGATTAAAATTCCCCACCCCCACGTGGCAGCACCCCCATTACCCCTTTGATGAATCTTAAATAAGATTGGGAGGTGGCACAATTACAGGATTTATGTGACTGACTGGGTTTCGTACTTTGCTTGTAGGGAAAGGCACGATAGCATACCTCATTTTCTTACTTGGACCATGTAAGAATTTATACCCTTTAGATTTCTCTCTCTCTATCCATCATTTTCAGTACCTTTTAGCTCTCAAATTTGTTGAACTCATATAGATCCCCTGCTAGGTCCCACCCGTGCTCGTTACAAGTATCCATGCCTTTTAACTTTGACTTGTCAAGGTAGGTCCATGGTAGATAGTTTTTTACATCATTGGAGGTTACCTAATCTAGGAAAGGCTTCTGGTATTCGTAACAAAACTTTCCTTCATATTGATGATGTATTTAGCTTGTGTGCTGAGTGATATGGAAGGAAACAAATGAGAGATGTTTTGAAGGGAAAGCTCAATCTATATCGTGTTTGTAATATGGGTATTGATCGTGTTTGAGCAACTTCGCGGGCCTCTTAGAATACTTAAACTTTGCTTGACACACGGAATTTTCCCTACTCCAGGTATGTTAAGGATATCTCTTCTTCTTTTTGGCATGATCCAAATTATACAGAAGAAACGAGCGAACGCACTTTTATCATAAACGACTCTATTCATAGAAATACTAGGGGTGTCTATATTCTTGATTTCCCATGTGGATTATTATTATATCTTCTGTTCATGGGTCTCAGAAAAATACGTATTTGATGAAGTTTATCCGAAAGGCCTATGGATTTTTATGGCATTCCGAGAAAATCTTATTAACGTATTTCTTATGCATTTCATGCATTTATACATGTACATTGACCCATGACCATATGGCGTTATATACGCGTATATATGTATATTATATTTATATGAGATATGGGAAAAGGTTACGGCGTTATATACGCACCACCACCTAATCAATTGGTATACGTTGATGATTTGCCCACAGTGGCCGAGATGATATGATGGGATGCCCTTATAGGCTTGATGATGTTATGTACGTACAGACCTATGCATTACATGACATTTACATGCATATGCATGACATTATAAATATTTCATGATTTACAGAGCTATCCAGACTTGTAGGTTGAGTCCTTTACTCCATGTTTCTTCCATGTCCATTATATACTGATTTACATGCCTTACATACTCGGTACATTATTCGTACTTACTATTGGGGACGCTGCATGCATGCCTGCAAGTATAAATAATCAGTTTGACGAGCCCTCATAGTAGACGAGATTGGAATTCAGCGAAGGATCGGTAAGACTCCACCTCATCCGGAGTGCAGCCGAGTCTATGAGACATCGTGTTAGAGGTTTGCTACACACTTATGGGTAGGCCGGTACCCTGTCCCATTATATGCCAAATAAATCTTAGGGGCTTTGTAGACAAAGGTTCATTTTGTACAGTATGTCAGAGGTCTTGCCGGCCCATATGTATTCATGTATTAAGAATGATAGTTTATTGATACAGTGTTTCCCACTTATAGTTATGCACTACGAGTTATGATCATGTTGGGCCATGATAGTTACAAAAGGAATAAGTCCAGCTAACTTGACCTATGTATGTTCTAATTTTGGTCGAAAGATCATGAGTTATAGAGTGGTTCGCTCGGGCCAGCACGACACCGGGTGCCAGCATGAGACAAAGGTTTAGCCTTAACATACCTTAACTCCGTTGAGTCCTTAATACCTTCCAAGAAATTCTTCAAACAACTAAACTCAATCAACCACAACATAAGGAGATTCAATTTCAGTGGTGAGTAAAGGCTAACTCCGCAACTTAAACTAGTAGCTCGTTTACGTAAATTTGGGCAGCATCTCCCTTGTAACAAAGCCCTTCTCCAATACCATATACCAACAACAACAAGAACACAACAATAACAACATGTGTGAATCATGTTCCAACCTTATCTCCATCACAATATACCACAAAACAGCCCACATACCCTAATCACTTCATACATAAACCAAAACCAAAGTAGTGTCAAACAACCTAAAAAATGTAACGACGAATGACCAGCCAACCACCATGACATTATGTGGTGTTTCTCCACACCCTTTCTCCTCCCAAACTCCATAAAAATAGTATCAAAAGAGACAACCTAAAAGAAACACGAAACAGCCCATAAAACACTCCCACAAGTTCAGCAACTGAGAATTGATTTTTCAGTTTACTAAAACACGTTTCGATTTGTCTTTTATGTTAAATTGAGCAACACAACCAATAATACATAATTAAGACTCTTATCCAATAAATCACCCATGAATTCAACTTAAAAATAAGTTTACAACCAGCCAACAATGTCGCAACAACAAACAACATACCACTCTTTCGAAACTCGCTAGGTCTAGTCTTTACGTTCGAGTTACAACTGGTACAAGCATAGATAATGGAAGAAGAAGCATAAATTTACCTTGGACTGAGTAGAAACCACGAAACCTAGTCCTTCTTCATCAAAAATCAGTCCCCCAACGCAGCTACAAGATGGAGAAAGAGAAACTAGCAAGCTGTCCGAGGTTTTCGGCACTAGAATCACATCGTAACACCCGAAATAACCTAGGGTTTGTGTGAGATTTTTGGAGAGGAGTTGAAGGGGTTCAATATGGTTTTCTTGGCTTGAAAGATGGCTGAAATAAATGAGTTGATAAGCCCTTAAAATTCTCCTCTTGCCCGACTTTGGAGCTTTTAATTGAGGCCTCTCCTTTTGGCTAGTAGATGATGCACCTACCAGTCTTCGCAGTCTCGCAAAAACGTGAATACCTCTCAACTCCAATGATGTTGTTTACCGTGAAAATGGTAAATACAATTAAATTTGATTTTGCGGTTATAAAAATACGTGATCTGTTTTTATGCTAGTTGTTAAGCAATGGATGTTAAGTAAAACAAGATGATAACCAAACCAATAGGTTGATAAGCGGGGCCTCGAGTTTGCTTTTTCGGGGCCTCGAAGTCGAGTCCTATATCTTGTTGTGGGCAGTCGATGGAGGGACTAACAGTTATAATAGATTCAATGATGGCTCTTTATGGCCAATAATAAGCAATAAACGAAAAATAATAAATAGAACACAATGGATATAAGCAATAAATGAAAGTAATGAGTTCAAGAGAGTATGCTAAGTTAGAGAGCAGAGAGAATGTTCTTGTATTGAATATTGAGTATCAGATGTCTGCAGATGATAAGGACCCCTCCTTTTATATGAAGGAGAACCCAATCATAGTGCAAAAGCATTTATTACAAAGTAGGATAGCTGGCACAGCTGCCTAGTAATCTAGTGTAGACTGTTACTATTCTTGCAGGTAATGTCAGTTCGGTCCACATACCCAGGGAACTTCCCGCTTACCTTCGATAATCTAAGGCTCATGTTGCGTCGAGGTCGAGTGTGAAGAGCCCTCGAGGTCGAAGCTCTTTTTCTGCGTCCCCGGATCTTCGGGGTCTTTTCGAGGCTAAGGGAGAGGCGTAATGACCATGAAATCGGGCCTCCCTATCCCGTCCGTATATAGATAGTCCCCGCGTTTCTTAGAATGAAACAATAAGAAACGACCTCGAATTCATGTCCCCCTGGTACTTTCGTAACGATGGCATTCATATCTTGCTAAATGACCGACATGATAGAATAAGATACCAAAAGGTCGAGCACACACAACCCTTAAAAGCCTTCGTACTGATTACAGCGGCTGGCTGTCCTTTGGCCTCCTTCATTGTGCATATTGTGCCTCAATAAATACCACTTCTCTCGTTCCTTATTGCTCATTTTTGTTCTTTCTTTGAAGCGCAGTTTCCTTTTTCTCCTCTGAAATCTTTTAAGAATGGCGAAAACTTCCGCCTCTGCTTCTCAGAAGAATGTTATCTCCTCCTTCTCACTTTCGTCTAAAGACAAAGCAGTAGTGCATCCTCGTGCTGAGGAATGCGTTCCAAGGTCCTTTGCAACGACTTCCTATTTCAAGGTCGAAAATCCTTCTTCGAAGCCGGGGCGCCGTGAGCCCGTGTGTCAATATATTAGCTCAATAACAGACGTCAAAAGGGTGAGGACTGATTGCCCTGGGGGGACGCGGTGCTCGTGGAGGTCCCTTCTCCGAAGGAGGATATAACGACATATAAAGCAGATTTTCTCAGTGTGTACACTTACCCGTTTACCCTTGGGCCGGTGGGGCCATCCTCGCCTCCGATAGATACTGTGGTTCTCGACTTCTGCCGACGGTATCGAGTGACCCTCGGCAAGATTAACCCTTCATTCCGGCACATTGTCTATATGATCAGGTATTATGTAAAAATGATTGAGGGGATACCCTTTACCTCGACCACCTGGTCAGGATGTACAGCCCCCGTCTCTTCTGTGGGGGCGTGATTAAGCTCCACTACCGAGCTTCGAGGGCCCTTTTTGCTTGCATCGATGAAGTCAGGTGCAGAGGGTGGATGAGCCGTTTTGTCCGAGTTAGGACTTCGGACTTGATTCTGGCGTAAAGGATGCCATTGCCCGAGAGATGGAACATGGAACGTAAGTAGATACGTTATCTAGCATCTCCTTACTTCTTTTTGGGTACATCTTTCCACGCGCTAATTTTCTTCTGCTGATGCAGCCGTAGCAGTTTATCCCGGTGCGGTTATGGACCTCTCGGGCTAGATCGGTCGGTTGGACTCGGTTTGCCCATACGCTAGCGATGTGGCGTGATTTGTCCCGAGATCGATAGGAAGCCAAGGATCACGGTAAGCTTTTACTCTTGCTGCAGTCGTACCTTTTGATCTGAATTGCTACTGATGGCGTCCTTATTCCCTGTGCTCACTTCTTGCATTCGAGTAGGTCTGGGGGAGGTTCCCTTGATGAAGGAAATATTGCCTGGCGAAGAGGATACCTCGAGACCCGACGAAGGGAAGAAAAGACAAGGGGGGGGGGGCGTCGAATGAATCTTCGAGATCCAAGAAAACCAAGATGGAAGAAACTGAGGCCGACCCAGCAGCCTTAGCCCCAGAAGCAGCGGGAAGTCCCCGAGCTGAAGGCGAGGGAGAAAATAATTTCTTGATAGAGTCCGAAGGAGGGGAAAACCCGATCGACCCTCACGCCGGAGAGACGATGTCTCCCGAGCCGGGGCTTGATGTTGTCGTGGTCCGACTTCGGGCTGGAGAGGCCATCGAGGAAGTATTGGGTGATTTCCCCGAGCCGGCTGACGGCCAACATATTCCTCGAGCCGAGCCGCACCCGGCAGACGGTTCGGAGGAAACCAGTTCTGAAGCTCTGCAGGGACAAGAAAAGGCCCTGACTGACCCTGTTGGTGTTGTTGTCGTGAGTGATTCCCCTCAAGCGACGATTTTACCTCCTCAGGGGGCGCAAGATGCCCAGAATGAAGAACCTTCCGATGTAGGGGTGCCCATCAGAGGTAGAGACGCGTTTGAAAGGCCTTTAGCCGCTCCTGAGGGAATCCTTGAGCTTGATGTTTCGCTCGTCTTCAGCGAGATGAACATGCTCTATGAGCAGGTAGTTTTTGTAAATCTTGACTGTCGCCCTGATCTTTATCTTTCTAACTTGTCTTCTTTATGGTTTCAGGCCAGGGCGCTTTATAATCAGACTTTCGCCCGGTTTCAGGCTAAGGTGACTCGTTACGAGTGTGAGAAGACTCATCTCGTTGAACAGGTTACCTAGCTTCCGTTTGCTATTGTCTGAATGTTTGCCAGATCCCAGTGTTTTGACATCTTTGATCTGATTCGTGCAGTTTGAGAGGGAAAGTGCCCTACTGAGGGAGGAGCTCCGAGCCAGAAACTCCGAAGTCCTCGAACTCAAACAGCATGTGAGCGAGATAACTTCTGAGAGGGACACCCTCCAGAAAAGGATGGTCTTAGTTGGGCATCAGCTTCATGGCGCGAGGGCGGATAGTGACAAGTACAAAGGTCTCCGTTCTGAATTAGTTGTTGCACTATCCGAAATCAAAACTGAAGCCGAGGCGCTCAAATCTTCGCACAAAGGGGATGACGTTGTAGTAAACGTTCAAGACGAGAGAGCGCCTAAGGAAGCCGAATTGAAAGTGACTCGGGCCGTGGAACATGCTCGGTTAGAATCTCAGAGGCAAATTCTCGAAGATATACACGCGGGGAGTATCAATTTGTCTGGCGAGCTCGAGAGGGTGAAGACCCTGGAGAAGAAAGTTGCTGCCCTGTTTGCTTCTGGAGGTGTGTTGTCCAGTGTCTTAGAAGGTGATGAGAATGAGGGCGGCATCCTCAGAGAGGAAGAGGCCGTTGAAGGTCCCGGAGCTGTAGCCGGAACCGTCGGGGCACAACCTCCGACGGAGCCGCCAAAGATGTAGGCTCGGTGATAGATTAGGATTTTTTTCGGCTCCTTCTATATAAGGGTTATTAAAAGGTCTTGTAAACGTGCCTCTGTGAGCAATATGTATAAAAAGGCTTTTCGTATTTTATTACTCCTTTACTTTTTGAGAGTAATGTGTGATACGATAATCGACCCGAGATTTTAGACCTTGGGTTAGACCATCGGGTGTTTGGCTATTGCCGAGCGACTCGTAGTGGTCGAAGGTCAGTCCCCGAGTGTTCTCGGATTAGAGCCGGCTCTTATGCGCTGGGTTGGTACGATATTTGGTTTTAGTGCTGGCGATAGTGGCTTTTACGCTTTAGGTCGGTACGACCTTTTAGTGTAAGCTGGCGTCTTGCGCTCTTATGCTTTCGCCCTTAGGCATATTTAGTTAAATGTCTCGGGTTCAGTCTCCGAGTCGGGTTTCGACTCGAGCTTATTTGACCCTCAAGTTTTTGAATTTAAAGCCATCCCTTAGGCTCTTACGCGTTGGGTCTGTGTGACCTTTTAATGCAAGCTAGCGTCAGTGGCTCTTACGCTTTGGGTCGATACGACCTTTTATGTGAGTTGGCAACAGTGGCTCTTACGTTTTGGGTCGATACGACCTTTTATGTGCTGGCGACAGTGGCTCTTATGCTTTGGGTCGATACGACCTTTTATGTAAGCCGGCGACAGTGGCTCTTACGCTTTGGGTCGATGTGCCCTCTAATATAGGCTTTATTTTTCCCTCGATAAGGATTTTCTTTGGAATCGTGTTTGGCTGACTCTTCGACGGTTCGATAAAACCTCGATTGTGAGTCGTTATATGGCGATGATCGAGCACCTCGGGAGGTTTGGCTCGGTGGCTGAGTATCTCGAAGCCTGTATTTAGGAGCTGACATGGTCGAAGCTTCTTTTGCCTATGTCGAGGGTAGCCTGTTTTAACCAGGTTTTTTCGAAGTATATTCGAAGTAATTGAAGGCCTGTGATTTTATTGCGACGGTCGGGCGTCCCCGAGTCGTGTTAGTTTGGTTGGTACAGCCTTATGACCGTAGTATTGTGTTTGACCGGAGCCTTTCAGTCCCCGAGTGAAGTAGTTTCGGCATCTATATCAAGGGTATACCTTTTTAGGGGTCTTACAAGTTCGATATATAGCCTCAACTTTATGATCGGGTTTATGCCTTTAGTAAGGTCTTACAAGTTTTACATGCCTTTGAGGTCTTACAGTTATTGTCACTTGGTACAAGTGTGGTTCATGCCTTGCTTGAGGTCTTGCAAATTTTACATGCCTTTGAGGTCTTACAGTTTTTGTTGTTGCCTTATTTAGGTCTTACGAGACCGAGGCTGGCCGTATGTGGTCTTATGGCTTCGGGTTTTGATAAGTCGATGGGGGTGGCGATTGGCGACAGTCCTCGAGTCATCGAGGGTTTCTTGGCTCGGGAGCCATTACTTGTAAACTTAGTGTTGCCTCATTGAGAGCTTACGATTTCGGAGTTTTCCGGCCCGGGGGTCATGTGACCTTGAGTTTTTCAACGCCAGTCCCCGAGTGTTCGAGACATTTTTGGCTCTGGAGTTGTTTTGTGATCTTTGTGTTGCCTCATCGAGGGCATATGAGTTTGGAGCTTCAACCCAGGGGTCGCATTATTTCGAGTTGTTGATGCCAGTCCCCGAGTGTTCGGGGCGTTCTTGACAGAGGAGCCGTTTTTGCAAAAATACCGAGCTTCTTTGAAACGCAAAATGCTTTTCGAAATTATTCTCTCATTGCTTGGTACAAGTATACATGTCTTTGCTATTGAGGGCTCAGTTATTCTATACGGGCACGGTTCGTTCGACCGTTTCGCCCGGTACATTGTTTTTCCTATCGAGACCCTGTTCAGCATATCTTAGCTTCTTCGAGGAGGTGATCTTCCGAGGGGATGCCCCCCAGATTCGTGGTTGCGTTTTCCTTAGGTAGCATATTGATGTTGCCTCATTAAAAACCTTGCCGGTAAAACCTGTTTCAGGATAAAAACTTGGTCGAAGAAAAAGAGTGCAACGTACAATTTGAAACCTTAAGGTCTTCGAGCCGGACGGTGTTTCGGAATCTTCAATAGTATCGTTTCAGCATTGATATGTTCCAATTGCTTGGAAGATGTTCGCCTTCCATGGTACCGAGCTTGTAGGATCCTTTGTCGACTACTCGGAGGACGTGGTACGGTCCTTCCTAATTTTGGCCTAGCTTCCCCTCATTAGGGTTTCGGGTGTTCAAGGTGACTTTCCTTAGGACCAAGTCCCCGACTCTGAGGTGTCGGAGGTTTGTTCTCCTGTTATAATACCTTTCGATCTTTTGTTTTTGGGCGGTCGTTCGGACCAAAGAGGCCTCCCACCTTTTATCCAATAATTCGAGGGCCGTAGTCATGGCCTCGTTATTCGAGCTCTCGGTAGTGTGTCGCAATTTGGCACATGGTTCTCCGATCTCTACTGGTATCAAAGCCTCGGCACCATATACTAGAGAGAAAGGCATTTCTCCCGTGCTTGATTTTGGGGTCGTTCGATATGCCCATAGCACTTCGGGCAATATTTCTCTCCACTTTCCCTTAGCACTTTCCAACTTTTTCTTTATGTTTTGGATGATGGTTTTGTTTGTAGATTCGGCTTGGCCATTTGCACACGGGTGATAGGGTGTTGACAGGATCCTTCTAATCTTGTGATCCTCGAAGAACTGAGTCACTTTACTTTCGATGAATTGCTTCCCGTTATCAGACGTTATCTCGGAAGGAATTCCGAATCGGCATATGATGTGGTCCCAAATGAAATTGATGACTTCCTTTTCCCTTATATTTTCGAAGGCCTGTGCTTCAACCCATTTCGAGAAGTAGTCAGTCATAAACAAAATAAATCTAGCTTTACGTGGCGCCATTGGTAGAGGTCCGACGATGTCCATCCCCCATTTCATGAACGACCATGGTGACAAAACTGAATGTAGTTGTTCACCAGGTTGGTGGATTATTGGGGCAAATCTTTGGCATTTGTCGCATTTGCGGAAGAACTCTTTGGTGTCCTTTTCCATGCTGTCCCAGTAGTAGCCTGCCCTGATTATTTTTCGAATTAGGGAATCGGCACCGGAGTGATTTCGGCAGGTGCCCTCGTGGATCTCTCGGAGCATATAATCGGTATCTCCCGGCACCAGGCATACTGCTAGAGGGCCATCAATGGTTCTTCTGTAAAGAGTTCTGCTTTCATCGAGCGAGAATCGGGCTATTTTGGTACGCAGGGCCCTCGATTCCTTCGGTTCTGTGGGTAGTTTCCCCATCTTTCAGATAGTCAATATATTTATTTCTCCAGTCCTATGTTAGGCTAGTGGAGTTAATCTCGGCATGACCTTCCTCGACCACTGATTTGGATAGCTGAACAACAGCCCCGGGGAGTAGGTCGTCTTCTTCAACGGATGAGCCCAGGTTAGCGAGGGCATCGGCTTCGCTGTTCTGCTCTCAAGGTATATGGACCAGGGTCCATTCTTTGAAACGCCGTAATGTAATTTGGATTTTGTCCAAATATCTTTGCATCATGTCTTCTTGGACCTCAAAGCTCCCATTTACCTGATTTACTACCAGGAGTGAATCGAATTTTGCCTCGACAATCTCAGCTCCCAGGCTTATGGCCAATTCCAGACCTGCAAACATAGCCTCATACTCGGCTTCATTGTTAGTCAATCTTGCAGTTTTTATAGATTGCCTGATCATGCTACCCGTGGGTGGCTTCAGGACTATACCAAGTCCGGATCCTCTCACGTTCGAGGCGCCGTCGGTGAATAGGGTCCACACCCCGGAAGATGTGCCCGCTTTTAGTAAGAGCTCCTTTTCTACCTCGGGCACGAGGGAGGGCGAGAAGTCAGCCACGAAGTCTGCCAGAATTTGGGACTTGATGGCCGTTCGGGGTTGATACTCGATGTCATATCCCCCGAGTTCGATGGCCTATTTGGACAATCGGCCTGATAATTCGGGCTTGTGCAATATGCTTCGGAGAGGGTATGTTGTTAAAACACAAATACGGTGGCACTTAAAATAAGGTTTCAATTATTGCGATGCGCTTATTAGCGCAAGAGCTGATTTTTCTAGGTGCGGATACCTGGTTTCGGCATCCCCCAGGGTCCGACATACATAATAGATAGGGAATTGCGTACCTTGCTCTTCTCGAACCAGTACACCGCTTACCGCTATCTCAGATACAGCCAAGTATAGATACAGCGTTTCATCCTCTTTTGGTGTGTGGAGCAAAGGCGGGCTAGTCAGATATCGCTTTTATTCTTCCAAGGCGTGTTGGCATTATGGAGTCCATTCGAAGTTGTTTTTCTTTTTAAGTAAAGAGAGGAAATGATGACTCATGTCCGATGACCTCGATATGAACCTGCCTAGAGCCGCTATCCGTCCTGTCAGCCGTTGTACTGCTTTTACATTATTTATCACCGTGATTTCTTCGATGGCCTTGATTTTATCGGGGTTGATCTCAATTCCCCTATTTTATATCATGAAGTCTTAGAATTTGCCCGAACCCACTCCGAAGGCACATTTTTCGGGGTTAAGCTTCATGTTGTAACTTCTGAGGACGTTGAATGTTTCTTGCAAATGAGTCAAATGGTCCTCTGCGCACAGGGACTTAACTAGCATGTCATCAATATAAGCTTCCATGGATTTGCCTATTTGATGTTCAAACATTTTATTAACTAGACGTTGATATGTAGCCCCTGCGTTTTTCAGCCCGAAGGCCATTACATTAAAACAGTAGGTACCATACTTCGTGATGAACGAAGTTTTTTCCCTATCCCCGGGGTTCACCTTAATTTGATTATACCTTGAGTAAGCGTCGAGAAAAGTGAAGGTCTCGTGACCGGCTGTAAGGCCCCGTAAAATCAAAGAATCCGTTTTCCAGAAAAATGCCATTCTGCGGCCCAGAATGCGGTCGCAAATCTAGTATGCGGACCGAATTCTTGCCGCATAGTGAGTCAGTGGTTTGGTTAAATTGAGGTCAAGATGCAGTCCATTATGCGACCGCATAACTGATATGCGGAACGCATTTCCACTGCAGAGTAAGGCAATGTGTCAGTCAAATTTGAGGTCGAACATGCGGTGCATTATGCGACCGCAAATCGTTTATGCGGACCGCATAGTAGTCTCATACCGACACAGTGTGTTTTCATTTTGGCTCATTTTTTAGGGCCATTCTGCGACCGGTCTGCGGGCCGCATGTCAGGAATGCGATTGCATTCCTGACCGCATTCCGCGTGAGGGCTCCAGTTTTTCTAATTTTTCAACCCGACCCCCTTTTTAATAAAACACCCCCAACCCCTCATTTTTAACGACTTCTGAACAAAATAAGAGAGAGGGAAGAGAGGGTTCTTGAGAGAGAAAGTCCTCTTCATCAATTTGATTCTTCAAAACTATCCGGGCCGGGAAATTTCAAAGCTAGTGTCTTCATCCCCATTTCTTGCAGGTAAAATCCCTAACCCATTTTCGTTAATTTTCAGGTTTAATTAAAAAGGGGGGAAAGTCTCATGCATGGATTCTTGATAATAGAGGATGAAATATTCATGCATGTCTATTAAAACCTAAAATCTAGTAAGAGTAATTGGGTGGGAGTAAAGAATTGTGCAAAGAAGGGTTGATAACCTAAATGTGTTCGGGTAGTGATTGTGAACTTTGATTCTAAGAAATATTTATTAATTTGTGCAGTAGATTGACGTTGCTAGGCTTTTTGGTGAAGTTGGAAGTAGAAATTAAAAGGGAATTCGGCTCCAGTTATGTATGTCTAACTTTGACCTTTGTAAAATCGCCTTGTTTGGTGTTTGAGTGCTTGGTAAGTGAGTTCTACGTGAATTGTCTGTGAAATTCTTGCGATCGGTATGGTTGAGTGTTTGTGGTTATGTCTTTCGATATAATGGTGTAAGTAATTGTCAATAAACCAAGTGCGTGATTGTAAATGGGCTATGTGATAAGAATTGTGAAACAAATGATGGAAGGAAATAGCAATTGATGCAATCGGAACAGCTGTGGTAGTAACATATATGGTTTGTCGTGGAAAATTCTTGTTGTAACATAACATGCATATGAGTTGTGGAATACGATGGAAATGGTATAGATGGCTATGGAAGTTCTTGTAAATTGTTGTTGTTGCCCTTTGGGAATTGTTGTTGTTGCCCTTTGAGAATTGTTGTTGTTCTTTGTGAATTGTTGTTGTTGTTGTTGTGTTTTTTGTGAAAGGTGATTGTCCGGTGGGATCGGGTTGCGCGCCGCAACACAAAATGATAAATTGTGGGTTGGGGTGATAAGGGTGGCCAAGGTAATAAGGGTTGAAAAGTGATCGAAATCACTATTGAAATGAAAATATGAGAAAGTTGTGAAATCATTGATGTGAAAAATGTTGAAGTTGAAAATGGAGAGATTGTAAACAAGTTTGTTCATACATACCAATACAATTCAAATGTACTGACGTCCCTTTTTGCCGGGGGCGCTACATTCGTGTTATGATTGTAGGTGGATCCGTAGCAGGTACTCCAGTTCACCGATAGTAGCACTCCTTCATCTTCCATCAGCCGTATTGGTGAGCCCCTTTCCTCTCGGGGCCCTGCGTGGCTCATGCTGCTTTTATTCCGGAATCTTATTTTGGTTTTTGTGTAAGGTATAGCCGGAGCCTTGTTACCGGCAAGTACTGTATTATCCTGTCGTATCTTTCGAGGCTCCGTAGACAGTAAATGTGGGTTATGAACTTATGTAATTGTATGTCGGACGATGTAAGTTGTAAACTTTGTTAGTAACCAAGTATGTTGTGTATATTTTGAAAAGGGTGATTTCAATTATAAACTGGTTAATTCCTTGATTAATGAGTAATGCAAAATACGGGGTAACACGTGGGGTAGGAAAGGCACCCAGGTCCGCTTGACTGGGGCTACCCGGTCGGGCGCCGGTCATGTCCCTCGGTTTGGGGCGTGACAAACTTGGTATCAGAGCCTAAGGTTTTAAAGTGTCCTAGGATGTCTCGGAGCCGTGTCTAGTAGAGCCCTTCTTATCGGTGTGTTGTCGACCACATCTATAAGTAGGGGGCTGCATGGACATTTAGGAATTTACCCTCTTATTTGTTATTCTATATCGTGCGGTGAAGTGAAAAGTGGAAGTATCTATGTCTAACTCGTACTCTGTTCCGAATTTTTCAGTAATGGCACCTAAGAAGAGAGCTAGGCTTGGTCTTGGGGCCAATGCCACCCCGAGTGAGGCTATGAATCATGTACCTGATGCCGTGGGTGAGAGTGACTCCCCGGTCTTGAATCTACCTGGCCCATCTATCCTAGACCAGAGTGTTCCTGTTCCTGCAGCGGCAGAGGGTGCTACCATCCCTCCCGCCGATATTCCTGATTCTGATACAGTTCCAGCTTCCGGTCCCGGGGTTTCTGATGGGGACCTTAGAGGAGCCATCCATATGTTGACCCAGTTAGTGGCCGCCCAGGCCCAGAGATCTCATGATGCCCCTGTGTCCTCCAGCAGACAGGGAGATTCCGCCAGCTCCAGAGTCCACCAGTTTCTGCGGTTAGCCCCTCCAGAGTTCTCAGGCACAGACCCAGAGGCCGATCCGCAGGATTTCCTCGATGAAATGTATAAGACCCTTCGAGTAATGAAGGCTACCGAAACAGAGGGGGTTGAGTTGGCTTCATACAGGTTGAGGGGAGCAGCGCGTTCGTGGTTCGAGATGTGGGAGGATTCCCGTAAGGAGGGAAGACCTCCAGCTAGATGGGATGAGTTTGTAGATGCCTTTATGGACCATTTCTTGCCTGCCGAGACAATGGCAGCCCGTGCCACTGAGTTTGAGGTCCTCAAGCAAGGCAGTATGAGTGTTTGGGAGTACCACATGGAATTTGTGAGATTGTCCAAGTATGCACCTCAGCTAGTGTCGACCATGGATGCTCGAGTTCGGCGATTTGTTCAGGGCCTTAGTCCTTTGGTGGTGAATGAGGCTGCTACAGCGGCCTTGCACTCGGATATGAATTATGGGAAGATTGTGGGATTCGCTCAGGCCATAGAGGCTAGGAAGTGAAGATACGGGCGGAAAGGGAGAGTAACAGCAAGGCCCGATCAGTGGGTCACTCAGGGAGACCAGCTCAGGGGAGAGGGTCATCAGGCCATCCCAGTCATATGCTCAGTCCTCAGCGAGCGCACCACCATCTGTGCACAGTTATCAGCAGAGCAGCAACATGAGACCAGGTTCAGACAGTAGGAGGCCCCATCAGTCCGGTCGTTCGGAAGGGAGATCACAGCGGCAGGGGAGGGCTCCATGCCCCAAGTGTGGGAGGTTCCATACAGAGACTTGTTATTTAGATATCCCGGTGTGTTATAGATGCGGGGCGAGAGGTCATATCCAGCGGGACTGTCGTGCGCCCAGTCAGGGCATGGGTAGGGGATTTGCTCAGTCATCTGGTTCTTCAGCTGCCACATCATCCATGCGTCCTCCAGCTCCAGCAGGGCGTGGTGCAGTTAGGGGTGGAGCTCGTGGTAGAGGTGGACCTAGCCGGTTTTACGCTTTGAGTGATCGCCAGAGTGCAGAGGCTTCTCCAGATGTCGTTACAGGTATCTTGTCTGTTCGGGCCATTGATTGTTATGCTCTTATTGATCCGGGGTCCTCTTTGTCTTATGTCACCCCATTCATTGCTTCAAGTTTTGGGATAGAACCCGAACAACTTCATGAGCCGTTCTTCGTATCGACTCCGGTTGGTGATTCTATTTCAGCCGCGCGAGTTTATAGGAATTGTGTTGTCAACGTATGTGGTCGCGTTACCACGGCCGATCTTATCAAGCTTGGACTGGTGGATTTTGATGTGATTATGGGGATGGACTGGCTTTATTCGTGCTTTGCTAAACTTGACTGCCGAACGAGAGTCATGAGACTCGAGTTCCCTAATGAGCCGGTTATCGAGTGGAAAGGGAATGATGTGGTGCCGAAGGGTAGGTTTATTTCCTATCTTAAGGCTTCAAAGATGATTAAGAAGGGATGTATCTATCATTTGGTCCGGGTGGCGGACACCACTTCAGAAGTGTCTACCCCCGAGTCCGTGCCAGTCATGATTGAGTTTCTCGAAGTGTTTCCGGACGAGCTTCCAGGGATTCTGCCAGATAGGGAGATTGATTTCGGGATTAATGTATTACCAGATACGCAGCCAATATCTATTCCACCATACAGAATGGCTCCAGCAGAGTTAAGGGAGTTAAAGGAGCAACTGAAGGATTTATTAGAAAGGGGGTTCATACGGCCGACTGTGTCGCCGTGGGGTACTCCGGTTCTCTTTGTCAGGAAGAAGGATGGGTCACTCCGGATGTGTATTGATTATCGGCAGCTCAACAAAGTCACCATCAAGAATAAATATCCTCTGCCTCGAATAGATGATTTGTTCGACCAATTGTAAGGTGCAAGTTCTTCTCCAAAATTGATCTACGATCGGGTATCACCAATTGAAGATTAGGGAGTAGGATATTCCCAAGACTGCTTTCAGAACTCGCTATGGTCACTTTGAATTCTTGGTCAGGTCTTTTGGGCTAACCAACGGCCCGGCAGCCTTTATGGATCTTATGAATCGTGTCTTCAAGCCATTTCTAGACTCCTTCGTAATTGTTTTTATTGACGACATCCTTGTTTATTCGCGGAGCCGGGAGGATCATGCCGGTCACCTCAGGGCAGTTTTGCAGACTCTTCATCAGCACCAGTTGTATGCTAAATTTTCAAAATGTGAGTTTTGGTTGGAGTTCGTTGCCTTTTTGGGTCATGTTGTTTCTAGTGAAGGGATTCAGGTAGACCCCCAGAAGATTGCAGCAGTGAAAGATTGGCCTAGACCCACGACCCAGACGGAGATTCGTAGCTTCTTGGGTTTAGCAGGGTATTATCGGAGGTTTGTGGAGGGATTCTCTGCCCTCGCCTCCCCATTGACTAAGTTGACGCAGAAAGCAATTAAGTTCCAATGGTCCGACGCTTGTGAGAAAAGTTTTCAGGAACTGAAGTCAAGGTTGACCTCGGCACCAATATTGACCTTGCCGGAAGGCACAGAAGGATTTGTAGTTTATTGCGATGCCTCCAGGGTTGGTTTGGGGTGTGTGTTGATGCAACATGGGAAGGTTATAGCGTATGCTTCGAGGCAGCTCAACAATCACGAGAAGAATTATCTGACACATGATTTGGAGCTTGCGGCAGTTGTGTTTGCTTTAAAAATATGGCGGCATTATCTTTATGGGGTCCATGTGGATGTGTTCTCAAACCACAAGAGTCTCCAGTATTTGTTCAAGCAGAAGGAATTGAATTTAAGGCAGCGACGGTGGTTAGAATTACTCAAGGATTATGATATGAACATTTTGTACCATCCAGGGAAGGCGAACGTGGTGGCCGACGCTCTCAGTCGGAAATCTATGGGTAGTTTGGCTCATTTGGGAGTGGATCAAAGGCCCTTGGCTCGGGAGGTTTATCAATTGGCCAGTCTAGGGGTTCGTATTTCGACATCAGACGAGGGGAATGTTATGGTGCATAATGGAGCAGAATCGTCACTCGTAGCGGAAGTCAAGGAAAAGCAGTTTATCGATCCAGCATTGGCTCAAATGAAGGAAGCAGTTTTTAATAACAAGACTTCGGCATTTTCACTCGGCGGCGAGGATGGTGTATTGCGGTGTCAAGGTAGGCTATGTGTTCCAGATGTGGATAAGCTTCGGGAGAGGGTAATGGCAGAGGCTCATAATTCCAGGTATTCCGTGCACCCAGGTTCTACGAAAATGTATCATGACCTCAAGGAGATTTATTGGTGGAACGGTATGAAGAGGGGTGTGGCGGACTTTGCATCTAATTGTCCGAAATGTCAGCAAGTGAAGGCTGAGATCAGCGGCCCGGTGGGTTAACTCAGCTTATGGAAATACCAATGTGAAAATAGGAGATGATCAACATGTATTTCGTGGTAGGATTACCTCGCACTCAGCGCAAGTTCGACTTAATTTGGGTAATAGTGGATCGACTCACCAAATCAGCTCACTTCTTGCCAGTCAAGTCCACCGATACTGCAGAACAATATGCTAAGTTGTATATCAAGGAGATAGTAAGGCTTCATGGCACTCCACTTTCTATTATCTCGGATCGAGGGGCCCAGTTCACAGCTAATTTTTGGAAGAAATTTCAGCAAGGTTTGGGTACTCAGGTGAATCTCAGCACAGCTTTCCATCCACAGACTGATGGTCAAGCGGAGCGGACTATTCAGACGCTTGAAGATATGTTGCGGGCTTGTGTCTTGGATTTCAAAGGTAATTGGGATGATCACTTGCCACTTATAGAATTTGCTTACAATAACAGCTTTCATGCTAGCATTCAAATGGCCCCATTTGAGGCATTGTACGGAAGGAGGTGCAGGTCTCCGATCGGATGGTTTGAAGTGGGTGAAGCAGAATTAATAGGACCGGATCTTGTGCACCAGGCTATGGAGAAAGTTAAAGTCATTCAGGAAAGGATGAACACTGCTCAGAGTCGCCAGAAATCCTATGCGGACATTCGTCGAAGAGAATTGGAATTTCAAGTTGATGATTGGGTGTTCTTAAGGGTATCTCCTATGAAGGGAGTCATGCGATTCGGGAAGAAAGGTAAGTTGAGTCCTAGGTATGTCGGGCCGTACCGGATCGTTCAAAGGGTAGGGCAGGTGGCCTATAGGTTGGAATTGCCTCCCGAAATGTCATTAGTGCATCCGGTGTTCCATGTGTCCATGTTGAAGAAAGTGGTTGGAGATCCATCCACCATCGTGCCAGTCGAGACTATCGAGGTTAATGAAGAGTTGTCGTATGAAGAAGTTCCGGTTTCCATTCTTGATAGACAAGTCCGTAAGTTGAGAAATAAGGAAGTTGCCTCAGTTAAGGTGTTGTGGTGAAGTCAACAAGTTGAGGAAGCTACATGGGAAGCGGAGAAGGAAATGAAAGAGAAATATCCCCATCTGTTTGATCAAGTCTAGAAGAAATTATGTGGCCTTTCTATCTCTAAAACAACTATCATTGTGTCCGAATTGGTTCCTTCCTAAATGCTAGTGAAGTCCCTCTAGTTGTGCAAGACTTATAGGTGTTGTGATTGTTTTAAGTCATGTGAACATCTCTTTGGTAAATGAAAATTTTGCAAAGAACTCTTGTGAT
>NW_017675979.1:49102-54818 GCF_001879085.1 Nicotiana attenuata | reverse complement strand
GCAGTAACTGGTACCATGAACTGCTGAGCTGGTGCAACCAGCTGGGCTGGAGGTGCCTCCGGCGTCTGTAGTCCCTGCACTACCTGCTCAGGTGTGCGAGTAGCGGGGGTCTGATTGCCTCCCCCGGCCTGTGAAGTGGCTGCTTCTGTGGTGGCTGAAACTGCCTGAGCCAGGCCAGTGCAAACTGTCAAGATCTGTGCCAAGGCCTCCTGTAGGCCCGGAATCACGATGGGCACAGCTGGTGCCTGAACTGGTGCTGCTAGAGCCTGATCCGGAGCTGGGGCAACTGGTGGATCAACAGGTGCTGCCCTCGCTGCTCTGCCTCTGCCACGACCACGACTGCGTCCACGGCCTCTGGTGGCCTCAGTGGGTGGCACTGGTGGTCGTCCACCTCGTCTGGTAGCTCGCGTCCTCACCATCTGTGAGAGAATAGGATAACAGAAGTTTAGTCCTCGGGTCAACAAGTTCGCACGACAAGAATTTCAAGAATATGAAGTGTTTCCTAAAAGGTTCTGCAGCCTCTCGAGGATAAGTACAGACGTCTCCGTACTGATCCGCGAGACTCTACTAAACCCACCCATGACTCGTGAGAGCTAGTAACCTAAGCTTTGATACCAACTTATCACGATCCTAACCCCGAACCTGGTCGTGATGGCGCCTCTCGTGAAGACAAGGCGAGCCGGACCAATACAATACACCTTTTGGAGCAGTTAATGATCATAAAATAGTTTAAAGTATGATTTAATAGTAATAAATTTGGGGAAACATAGATAACAATAAGGGGAAACCATCCCGACACAGCCCAAACTGGGGTGTCACAAGTCACGAGCGCCTAAGATAACAAATCTCTCAAGTGAAACTACAGAGTCTCAATACTAGAATGGAAAGTAAAGATATAGATAGAGAGGAGCTCCAGGCTGCGAACGCCAGCAGCTACCTAAAGTCTCCTCGAAGATCCGCCTGAGTTGGGACGAGTCAACACTCGGGAGCGGGACCTGCTATGCCTGAATCTACACACACGGTGCAGGGAGTAATGTGAGTAATCCGACCCAGTCAGTAATAAATATAAATAATGGCTGAAAGCAAGAAAACACGCAAAAATACAAAGTAATTTATACAGAAGCACTAAAAACACTTAAAACAGTAAAACAGGTAAATTGACAGGTAAAATAACAAGTAAAAAGAAAATCCGCCCCGCGGGCACAGTATCAGTCACTCAGAACGGTATCAGCCCCTCGGGCTAACTCTCAGTACAGTATCAGCCCCTCGGGCTCACTCTCAGAACAATGGGTACCCGCGCTCACTGGGGGTGTACAGACTCCGGAGGGGCCCCTTACGGCCCTAGCGCTATATCAAGCCACCTCGTGGCATCATCTCTCAGCACTCGGCCTCACATCACTCAAGCCACCTCGTGGCGTATATATGTATCTCAGGCCCTCGGCCTCATATCACTCAGTATATCCTCCCATATGGCCCTCGGCTGTACTCAGTCTGAAAAATCATCACAAGCCCCTCGGGCATTAGTAAACAGTAGTCCTCAGCCCAAAACAACATTTAGAAATATTATTTAAGTATGAAAACTGAGTAAAGGTGGCTGAGTTGTAAAATAGTGAAAAACAGCAGAATTGAGTTCAAGTAATAAATCAATACAGTGAGGAAACAGTGATAAAAATTCCCGAAGGTTTCAAATAGTTGGCACGAAGCCCAAATATGGCAATCAGCCCAAATCATGACGATAACAAAGAAGTTTCAGTCAAATACGCGGTAAAATCATCAATCGGGACGGACCAAGTCACAATCCCCAATAGTAAACGACCCCGCGCTCATTATCAAGCGCGTGTCTCACCTCAATGTAGCACTACGATGTGCAAATCCGGGGTTTCAAACCCTCAGGACATCATTTACAATCATTACTCACCTCGAACCGGCTAAATCTCTAGCTTGCGACGTCTTTGCCCCTCGAATCAGCCTCCACACGTGTCGAATCTAACCAAAACCAAAACGAATACGTCATAATATGCTAAGGGAACAAAACTCAAGCAAAAATAATTGAAAAATATCAAAAATCCCGAAATTAGCAAAACCCGAGCCCCGGGCCCACTTCTCGAAACTCAGAAATTTTCACATCAACGAGTTCCTTATCTCGCCACGAGTTCATACATATCAAAAGTTCTTAAATCCGACCCCAAATGGTCCTTCAAATCCCAATTCAAAAGTTCAAAATCCCAAGCCCTAGTTTTTCCATTTTTAGCTTAGGTTCCATGAATTTCTAGGTTAATTTCACAATAGAATCACGTTTTTGGTTCATAAAACTTACCTCCATCAATTCTCCTTGAATCACTCTTTAATCACCTTCAAAAAGCTCTCAAAATGCTCAGCTATGGAGGAAAAATGACTAAAAATCGCGGATGAAATGTTTATAAACTTTCTGCCCAGGCCTCGTTTCCTTCTATGCGATCGCGGAAAATCCCTCGCGATCGCGAAGCACAAAATTCCAACTCCCAAAATTCACTCTACGCGATCGCAATAAATCGCCTGCGAACGCAAATGCCCAGGCTCCTTACTCTACGCGATCGCAGACACCCCTCCGCATTCGCAATGAACAAAACCATCCAGGACCCGTAGGTCCAATTTACCCCATGCGAACGCAGCACTCACTACGCGTTCGCGAAGACCAACCTCCCCAAACTATGCGATCGCATGCCGAACTCCGCGAACGCAAAGCACAAATGGACAGCCTCCTCAAAACCTCCTATGTGATCGCATGACACCCTACGCGATCGCAGACAAACAAAATTCTGCAACACCTAAGCTGATTTTTCTGCAACTTCCAAACTCCAAAAATGGTCCGATTGACCACCCGAAACTCACTCGGGGCCCCTGAGACCTCAACCAAAAGCACCAACATATCCTAAAACCTCATTCAAACTTGTTCCAATCATCAAAACACCTCAAACAACACCAAATCCATCAATTCCCATCGAATTCAAGCCTAAGTTTTTCTAAAAACTTCCGAAATACGCTTTCGATCAAAAATCCAACCAAACCACATCCAAATGACCTGAAATTTTGCACACACATCCCAAATGACATAACGAAGCTACAGCAACTCTCGGAATTCCATTCCGACCCTCGGATCAAAATCTCACCTATCAACCGGAATTCGCCAAAATACAATTTCGCCAATTCAAGCCTAATTCTACACCGGACCTCCAAAACCAATTCCGATCACACTCCTAAGTCAAAATCATCTCCCAAAGCTAACCGAACCATCGGAACTCACATCCGAGCCCTCTAACTCATAAGTCAACAGGATTCCAACTTAAACCTTCTTAAAAGAGACTAAGTGTCTCATTTCTTACCAAATCCACTCCAAACGCAAACCAATCAACTCGATCACATAAAACACGGATAACGAAGCATAGAGAAGCAGAAATGGGGAAAACGGAGCAGTAACTCATGAGACGACTGGCCGGGTCGTCACATATTTGGACTTGGTAATAGCTTCCACATTTTTTTTAACATCACCTCTCCCAAGCATTACTTCACGCGGCACACGCATCGTTAGCAAAATTATCCTCCATATTTACTTGTCTTAAAAATTTAATTATTCTTAAGTTGTAACTAAGGTCAAGAGACTGAATATGTTACTTAATCTGAAAACAAAAGATATATGAGACATCCGCTGCAGAGCGACTCTTCAAAATAGGCTAAAATATTTAAAGAAATTTTATGCAAATGGTTTTCATATCATTTTATGCTTTAGATATATAGAGCGACCATAGATGCTATAAGCGCTGGAAGAACGTTAATTAATGATTACATTGACATCGAAGCAGGGACAGAGCTATAACCGATAAAGGGTGTTCAACTGGCCGCCCATTACTGGAAAATTGTATTGTACATAGGTCAAACATTATTTTATATATATAGACGTGCGTTGCCACGTCGTCTATACTTTTTTGTCATTTAGTAAAATTTTTATATAAGAAATAATATTATTTTTAACCTTATTAATATTCAAAACATATTTGGTTAAACTATGAAGTAGAAATTAAAATAGTAGAAATATTAAATGTTTGCACTTCTTGATTGGATGTTGTGATTTGCAATCCTGGTGGTAGATAATATTAATAATTTCGACCAAAGATCTTTGAGTTCAATTGCTATTAAAGGATACTATATTTAGTGACGGAAAATAAGAATTAGAGATCGAGGAGGCCATTCTGTAAAGATAAATTTGGCATTATTCATGAGGAATCTGAAAATCTTTTCTTGGCTAACTAACAACATAATTTTTTACTATTGGCTTGGCTAATTAAATATATTGTATGATACAAGCCATCAAATATAGTTATGCTTATTATGCACTATATTAGATAGGGAGAGAAATTAAAAAATTATCTGAAATCATCATTCTTCAAGCCGACAAGGAAATTTTTAATAGCTAAATAATCTCCAACAATAAATAAAAATTAAGAACTTCACCAAATCAGATCAACATTGATAAAAATAAAACAAATCAGAATACCAAAAAAAGTTAAAACTCCATGTATGCAACTTCATTATATTGCATATCAGCATACGTAGCATCTAACATAAATAGAAGAAAGAGAGGAAATTATGAACGTGCATTTTTAATTCAAGTAGGATCGAGTTTGTAGGGCATATATGTGTAGTTTAAATGGAAAAAGAATTACACCATCAGGTAATTTACCATTAGATTCTTAAATTGTACAAATATTTAAGGGCATAAAAGTTGATAAATATTTGGAGGATATTTTAGTCATTCAACATTTAGCATAAATTATTCGTTCTTTTATAATATACTAGTATCTATGAACGTGCGTTGCACGTTAATGATGGCACGTGATTATTTAAATATTTATTTATATGAAGGAATAATAAAAATTAATTAATGAGAGAAATTTTATGTTTAATAACACAACAATCATCAAAATGCCGAAAAATATTATTACATTAGTATAATACATCAATTTAAAATAAAACAACATCATCAAAACTACAAATAATCAATTTTCTCATGTTAGTTAGATAATTATGTATTATAGTTTAAAAATATTTAATGTGATGACATCTTAACGAATACTTCTTTGTGGATAATTTTTTTTCCGTATATGTTTCCTCCTAATGCTTTGGTTGCTCTGCCTTATCCAGAACTCTTGTTGCCAATCTTGATATCCCTCTTGAAAGTGCAACATATTGTTGTTCGTGCAAGAAACATATTGCGGTAAATATAGTCCAATATTTAGGATGTTTGTCCTTGTACTTTATTTATTATATTTACAAAACATAAACATACTAAAAATTATTTTTACACAAATTTAAAAGGATATTCCTTAGTTTCGGAAGACAAAAGTTGAATTCAGTGATAAGAATATACATAAAAGCACATTAACCAGTATCATAATTTTTGCATGTATGACGTTATTGTCAAAACTTCTATATACCATATGTGTGCTATTACATATGTTATTCGGCGTATCTAAGTTTTTCAGTAGCATGATGTGCATATTTTCCTTCAAAATTAACCTATATTCAATGGAAGATCAATTTTTAATTTTTAACTTAGTCTATTATATATATATATATATGGTGACACTAACATATGTAAGAAATAATAAACTTGACAACAAACATGTATGGTAGAAGGCCATTTGGTATTAAAGTATTTAAGTATTCCTTAGATCGGAAG